>NC_056739.1:681743957-681808957 GCF_019279795.1 Protopterus annectens | reverse complement strand
TGATCTTTTCTTTGGGATCTGTATGGATCCCATATATATATATATATATATATATATATATATATATATATATATATGAGGTAGACAGAAGCAGTTCAAATCAAAAAGATTTGAAATCAAAATCCTCATATCCCAAATGTATAAAGAAAAGCAAAAACTATTTTTGTAGTGGGGGGCAAGTCCCCCTGCCCTCGCATATCTCCTGCCAACTATATATAGCAGCTCCAAAATTGCACTACCATGTGGAAATGGCAAATTCCCCAATCTTGACTATACTGGAACCTCGCTTATCTAACCACTGCTGAAGGGATTGAAACAGATGCACATTATAGCTATCTGAACAATTGCACCGTACAGGTATCTATGGTATATGCAATGCAGCTCTGTGCACTCTATTAATCTGTCACCCCAAGAACTTCAGTGTAAGCCTCCCTGCCTGCAGTGCATCACAGAAGTTGTGCTTTGCAGCTGATGTTTCATGTTGAATGGATCTCATAAATGTACATTGTTATATACATTGTTTCAGGTATCTATAGCTATCTATATATATATATATATATATATATATATATATATATATATATATATATATATATATGTGTGTGTGTGTGTGTGTGTGTGTGTGTGTGTGTGTGTGTGTGTGTAGATATATATATATATATATATATATATACATATATATATATATAATATATATATATATGGGTTCACTTTATAACATCGAAATACTGAAATGTCGAATTTCAGTATCTCGAAGCTATAAAGTCGAATGTTAGAAATTAGAAGTAGCGAATGTTCATAATTGCGAATTTCATATATCTCGAATATATGTCGAATTCGCTGTTATGAAGTTGCGCTACATAATGTCCGGGTTTGTGTTTTGGTGGTGCGGGGTGCCGTGTGCGGATGTAGGTGTTATGTCAGGTAAGTGAGTGTTTTGTAAGGGTTTTGAGTGGGAGTTAGAGTGTGTGTGAGGGATTGGAGAATGTGCGTGTGTGAGTGAGCTTTTGTGTTGTGTTTGTGCGATCTCGGAGTTAGTATATATAAGTAGGGGGGGTGTGTGTGAGTTGTGTATGTGTGTTTTTTTTTTTGTTTATGTTGTGATGTGGGTGTTGTGTTGTATGTTTAGTGTAGTGTGTGCGGTGTTTTCGGTTATGTGGTTTCGCGGGGTTTTTTGTCGGTGTTTTGTGGATTTGGTTTTATAGTCTTGAGATACTGAAATTCGATATTTCAGCATTTTGAGGTTATAAAGTGAATATATATATATATATATATATATATATATATATATATATATATATATATATATATATATATATATATAATATGCGTGTGTGCATGCGTATATAATATAAAATGTCTGTATGTATGCAATTGTGTAGATATATATATGAGATACAAGTACATTATGATTGATCTGCATTTTTATCAACACACACATTGTAGAGTCCAGCATGTCAGAAATTCAAAACAGTGACAACTAACAGTGAAACCTCACAGAGTAGAAAACCATGGCACACACTCCTACTTGTGATGTGTGTGTTGGGGGGGTGTTTACTGGAATCTTAAAGAGCATATATTTTGTTACTTAGTTCTTTGGTTAAATCAAAGTCAGTCTTTACCTTTAAGAAAATAAGAAGAGAAGAAATATTCTTGAATTTGTGTAAGAAGGCAAGTTGAAAAAAATATTGTTTAATTAAAATGTTAATCAAGTAGAGGAACTGTATCTAAGGGATTGGAAGATTTTCTTTAACAGGTTGTGTCAGAAAAATCACATAATTCTTATTAGAGAATTATGAATCAATATAGTGACTTATTTTCTTGCTTACAGCAAGCAATTACCCATGTTGTTCCCCTAAGCATCAGCTTAAAACTAGCAGTATTCCTTGAGCAGTGTGAAGAAAAGTTGAAAAATTGTCAGTTCCTTGACAATACCTGGGGGAATATGTACTGCAGCATATTTTAGCATCAGTGACCCAGATACAGAAAGGCAGAAATGAATAATAGAAAATGCTGTTGTCATTAACCTGATCACTCTAAGTTTCTGGGTCAGTATATTCTAAGTCAAGCAAGTGTTTCTTTATTTGCCTTTATAAAGACTGTGTACAAACAAGGCAAATGTAAAAGGTGTCCATATACCACACTTCTGTTTATGATTCCTGAGGAGGAAGACACCACTTTTTTTGACATTTATAAAATCTGAGAGACAATGCATTCTCAAGTAAAGAAAAAAACTAAGCAAGCTAAACTAAAGAGTACATTTATTTTTATGATCTTTCACAACATAGTAAAGACATACCTGACCACTGGAAGTCTGCCAACAGTATGTTGTGTCTGTTATTAGAATGATCTAATGAATAAAGCACAGTCCAAGTTAAAAGAAGTAT
Source organism: Protopterus annectens (assembly GCF_019279795.1). Classification (NCBI taxonomy): domain Eukaryota; kingdom Metazoa; phylum Chordata; order Ceratodontiformes; family Protopteridae; genus Protopterus; species Protopterus annectens. The sequence goes on along the minus strand of NC_056739.1, from coordinate 681,806,570 downwards.
GCTTTGTTTGCTTAGTGTTTTTATTCATCCAGAACTGAGTATCAACTCTCTTTATGTCCTCTTCTTGCTCATCAGGTCTACTTAATCCCTTTAGCCTCCCCTGTGCTCAACCTGACCCACATCCAGGGGCATTAAGTAGATTCGGGATGTTGGTACAGTATCATACAGGTTTGGATGATATGTTTTTCCTGCCTGTGTGCTTTTCATGTGTACAATAAAGCCTCTTGCTTTGGATCGGTTTGGCTTGGTGCTTCTATTTACTGGTGACATTTTACCAAGTTTATTTCTCCTTTTTGGCTTGATTAAATGGCAAAAGACCAGCAATGACAAAAACTTTCAATTGTTTGGACAACAGTGTAACCAGATCAAAAAAACATATGTGTAAACCACATTTTACAAGGAAGTAGGATTATAATGTGCCATATGAAGAGGTGTACTGCATCTTTCAACACAGGTTCCAATGTGATGAGGAGGATGAATCCCAGTGTAGCTATACCCCATGCTGAACCCTGCACAAATGCAGTGAAGCATTTTCACTCTTAGTTGTTTGTGGATGTGCATCAGTAAACCTTGTGTGGCTACAAGCAATATACTGCACTGTAGATCTGCCCAGTAGGTCGGCTGTAAGTCTGCAGGACTACTGAGTCCGGCCAGTGTTTGAACCTGCATCCCTAGACTCAACAATGATTCATGTCTCTGTGTACCTAGACTTCACCCATTAACACTAAGTCTACACCTGTCTCTGCCATTATGTGCAAGTGCCAGATCATAAACAGCACAAGCTAAGATTGTAATCTGCAAGAACTCTTAGGAAAACTTCTATCATTCTTTCCAACAATGACATATGCCTGGCATGGCGTTTTTCTGCCTGCCATGCACAATGGCAAAGATATGTGTTGCAACATGCAAGACTTTAGTCACATCAGCATATGAACCTGGTGTCAGTGCCACAGGAACTCTACACCACCTTATGGATTAGTATGAGCATATCCCACATTCCTTGTACATCTCCATTCACATGTACATCACAGCTGTTATCCCCATTGATCCTATCTGCATGGATCCTATCTGCATTTGTACAACTTTGCATATTAACAAGTGAACAGCACTGTGACCACCCACAGATCCCTCACCACCTGAGGAACAGAACAGAGAGCCATAATGCAATCCAGCATTTCTTAAGCCAAACAGGATAGACAAACTAGGCATTTTATGATCATATGTAGAAGGTATTGGTGTATCTTCTACCATAATGTATTCCATGATGGGTGCTACAGAAGACAGTAGTATAGGAAGCATAGGCAGATTCTAGTGCCACATGGGAAACAGTTATCCATTTGTAGGCCTTTGTGATCGATTTACCTCTACAGAAAGGCCTGAAACAGCTGCACACTTCACCTGATATTTGAACCATCATACCGCACAGATATCTACGGTACATGATATGCAGGTCTGTGCACTTTAACTGGTCTGACATCATCAGCAGTTACAATATAATCATCACAGCTTGCAGTATGTCACAAAAGTGGCATGGATATACACTAGAAGAACAATGACACCAACAACCACTGAAGTACAGCCATGACAATGAGATGTTAGTAATTTTAGCCCATATCAGCCATTGAGGTGCATAAATCAAGTTTACTGTAGCTGAGTCACAGCTACAGAGGAACAATAATAATTCATCACAGCATCATTCAGTGGTACTAATGGTGGTCACCCACAGGTGCTTCAATACTCTGTGAATGTCTATATGCCCAGCCACACATTTCCATGACAACAGCAAGACTCCATCGTGCAGCCACAGCCACTAAAACCATTCACACTCTGGCCAACACCATGCTGTAGTTCTTTACGTTTTCCATATTTCTCCTTCTTCTATGTAGTGTCATTCCATGCCACTGTGAGCCTCTAGCAGTACCTCATTATTGTCAGTTGTAGACCTGTAATAGAACAGTCACAGTACATTAGTTTTAGTGGTGGATCTGTAGGGAACAGAAATAGTTATGACCTCAACCTTTTTCATACCTTATAAAAGACTCCCAGCTTTTACCGGTTAGGGGTCGCCACAGCGGAACTCCGGTCCGCTTATGATTGGCAGTGGATTTTTACAGTGCCGAGTTGCCAGACCAACACCCAACCTTCAATGAAGGCATGCCCATTCACACTCGCACCTACCTGCATGTCTTTAACATCACTCGACCACGGGGAGGACATGCAGACTCCACACAGAAGGTGCTCCAGCTGAGAATCGAATGGGAGAACCTCTTGCTGTGAGGCAACAATGCTAACCATGGCACCACCGTGGCTCAAACACTTTAATCCCTTATATGTGGTTAAGATAATCTCTCACACACACACACACACACACACACACACACACACACACACACACACACACAATTGTGTGTGTGAGTGTGTGTGTCTCTCTCTATATATATAGTTCCCCTGTGTTTTACCAAATGTGCATTTGTCTAAAGTTGTTAATGGTAAGGATGGCCGAATAGTGGATATTTGTGGAATTTCGATATAGGTAAGTGTGGCTGTGTGTGTATGTGTGTGTGTGTGTGTGTGTGTGTGTGTGTGTGTGTGTGTGTGTGTGTGTGTGTGTGTGTGTGTGTGTGTGTGTGTGTGTGTGTGTGTGTGTGTGTGTGTGTGTGTGTGTGTGTGTGTGTGTGTGTGCGTGTGTGATACTGCAGTTCTGACTGTCAACATACTGAACTGTCAATATTTTTAACTGCACCCATGTATAAATATATAAATACACATACATACCCACAGTACACACACACACACACACACACACACACACACACACACACACACACACACACACACACACATATATGTGTGTGTGTGTGTGTGTGTGTGTGTGTGTGTGTGTGTGTGTGTGTGTGTGTGTGTGTGTGTATATATATATATATATATATATATATATATATATATATATATATGGGACTCTTTAATTTGGTCAATACAGCAAAATATCAACAGCTGCTCGACATATGCAGATGGTTGACAGGTGCAGTACATCAACAATCACTGGGTGAAGCAATATTCCCTTTCTCTGAGGACTTTGCAATCTCAGAGTTAGTATATATAATTAGCAGGGAGTGTTGGAGGTAGACATGGGGGGTGCAGGGGTTCTTGCCCTCTACATAAAACAATATTTTATTTATTTATTTGTTTGTTTTGTTTACATGTGGCAAGAATTTTCATGAAGACGACTGTTGATGTTTGCGTTATTGACCTTTTGTGGTCAGTATTCTTGCCAGCAACATTTGCTCTGCAGACCAGGGTAAGTAATCCTCTACATACATATATATATATATATATATATATATATATATATATATATATATTTATACAGTATATATATATATATATATATATATATATATATATATATATATATATATATATATATATATATATATATATATATTTATACAGTATATATATATATAAATTATATATATATATATATATATATATATTAGAGAGAGAGAGAGACATATATGTATATGTGTATATATATTTATACATACGCACGCACACACACATTGGTGTATATACTCCACTCAGTCCTCTTAATACTAAAACAGCAGGAGTATCCATTGTTGCATTCAAATTTATTTATTGGCATTTGATTACAGAGAAAGTCTGACTGAGTAGGAGCCCTTTTTAATAGTTAGAGAAATTTAAGCCAGTTTATAGAGAAATTAAAGATAAGTTAGTACAATACAAACAGGAATACAAAGTGAGAAAAAAGCAGAATTATGTATACTTAAAGAGAAAGCCAGGTGAAATTGATAGAAGTAAGGAAATGAGTGAAGAAGGGACAGTAAGGAGATGTAAGGTATGAACAGGTATTTGCTCACATTTATGGATATAGTTTATCCTGGTGTTGACAAGAAGAGTGACAGCTTTTAGCTTTCAGAATTATTCTGGTGGATGGGAGGGAGGATATTGACCTGATGGATAGAGATAAGGAGTTCCAAGCCTTAGCATCATTGTAAGAGTACAGACATTGCCCAGCAAATTTGACAGGTTTGTGGACAGACAGAAGTGTTTGGTCATTGGATTATGAACATAGTTGCATAGAATGTTAATTAGTGTTGGGCAGGCAGATGGATTCTGGATAACTGTATATGTGGTATAAAGCTGTATATGTTAGTTGATTGGGGTAGTTCTAACCAACTTAGGCTATTTAGTGCTATGTATTTGCTACAAATTTAGCAACTTTGTTATAGTATTGTTCAAGTTTTGATTTTTGTAATGCCCAAAGATTAGTAATGATGGGAGCACCATAAAGAAGTGAGGGGTGTGGGGAGGACATAAGTAGTGACAAGTGCAGCTTTAGATGTATGAGAAAGTTTTTTGCTCCATAATGCATCTCTAGTTTTTCTTATGCAATTTTGTATATGCAGGTTGAATTTAAGATCATCACCCACTATCATCCCTGATAAGTCGCTATAAGAAGTGATTTTAATGGCTGTATTATCAAGAGAGAGGACATTGTTGTTTTTTCATGGGAAAGAGATTTTGGGAAAAAAATTAGTAGTTTGTTTTTCCAGGATTGAACATGAGTTGTGAGTTACAAAGCCATGTTTAAGCTGCTGTTAAAGTTTGCTGAGTAATTTTTTGGAGGTGTGCTACATTGCCAGATGTGCAAATGAGTGTGGAGCCATCTGCATACTGTATTAGGGAGGCCTGTTCTGTGCGTGTTTGGAGGGTGTTAGTGAGAATGTGAATGTGGAGGGGACCAAGGAGACCAAGGCTAGAGCCTTGTGGTACACCAGTGGTGACTGGGAGGTATGTAGAGAGGGTGGAGTGCCATTTTACTGACTGATACCTATTGGATAGGTAGCTTTTGAACCATAGAAGGGTGGGCTGAGACACACGTAATAAAGATATTTGAAGTAGAAATTTGTTGTGACAAACTGTGTTGAAGGCTTTAGATAAGTCTAGAAATAATGGGAATACTAGTTTGCTGTTACCTCTAGCTTTAAAGACAGTTTCTATGTAGGTTAATGTGCAGCATTATTACTATGGGAAGGATGGGACCCATGTTATGTGGGGGATAGGAGTTCCTCCTGCAGGAGATAGTTTGCGATTATTTTTAAATACATTTTTCAAGCACTTTGAAGAGGGGATAACATTGCTATAGGTCTAAAGTTAGCAATGTCTGTTGAGCTTCCTCCTTTGTGCAGAGGGATAATGTGTGACGTTTTCTACAGAGAAGGAATGTGCTGTTTCCAGAATGACTTTTTTATAAGGAATGAGGCAGGGTAGACAATGCTATCAGCTACTGTTCTAAAGTATTCACTTGGAAGGCCATCAACTGAAGTAGAGCATGGTTTGAATTTGTTTAAGAGTAGTTTTATAAAGGATATGGGCACAAGTTTGAAGGTAAAAGTGGATGTGGTGATATGTGGCTGCTGAGCAGGATTAGGATTTGATGTTGGGGAATCCTTGGTTAGAGATGCCATACCATCTATGAAATAAGAGTTGAATTCTATTGCATTTTTTGAGTGACAAATTGTTGGGAGAGGGGTTAAGGTTGAATTTAAGGCAAGGATGCAAGTTTTTTTAATGGTTGCCAAGACATTTTTAAGAGTTGTGTTTGCTATTATTCTGAAAGTTATTATAATATAGTTTTGTCTTCATTAATTTGCTTTGTAGTATGATTGTGAAGCATTCTGAAGTTTTTGAAGATATTGTGGTGTTTTATATTTTTGCCATTCCATCCATGCTTTTTCTCTATCCTGCATTAACATTCTACTCTTTTTTTGGAAAGCCAAACTGCATTATTTGTTTCAGTTTCTTCCTTCTTGTAGGTGCAAGGCTATTTATGACATTCAGGAAGGTTGTACTGAATTCATTTACAGCATCATCTAAGGAGAAGATTCTTAGGAAGCTCCACTTAATAGATGATAGGCTGGTAATCAACATTTCTTGGTTAAACTTGGAAAGGTTGTGTGTTGTTTTATAAACATGCCGTTTAAGTGTATGTGTGAGATGTCTGGTTGTATAGATTGGAGATGATAACTGAGACAGTCTAAGAAGGAATTTGAGATCTTGTGTGGGGCTGTTAATTAGTTATTTGATCTAGTGCCTCCAGTCTGTACCCTTTGTCAGTTCTCTCTCCTTCATATAAATATTCCTCTTCACACTGACAAGCAATCGTCTTTAACTGGCAAGGCTACAGCCCTCCATTTTAATTCCCTCACAGCATATGCTTCAATTTAATTAAATTTGCTCATTTTGCTTAGCCGTAAAGGTAGGCACATTTTCCCAAAGCTCAATTTTAAGTCACCTAAAATAGTAAATCACATCAGCAAACATAGAAAAACATAGTACTTGATTCACAGATTGTATCTTCGGCATTATTTTAACCTCTTCTATGTCATAATGAGCCCTCTTTCCAGTACAGAATTCACATTTCTGTACTTTTTCAGTATGGGTTATCAGACCTGGAAAACTCAAATTCATTGGCTGTTTTGCACTAGCTCTCTGCTTGACTGTAAACTTAAAGGGTTATAGGGACAGTGCCCACCTGCCCACCTTATTATTAGGATCTTTTTGTTTGTGTGGCCAGTGCAGAGATTCTTATCAGAGACGAATGTAAAACATCACCCCAATAAGTAATACTGCAGTGAAATAAGCACCCATTTAACATTGAGATGCTCACAGATAATAGCAGAGTACTTTGCCTGTGATCGGTTCACCTTTCAGCTAAGACAGCAGACTGGTTGTTGTTCACCCCTTGATTCTCATTAAAGTACAGCCCTTAACTCCACCTCAGAGGTATTTGCATAAATTATAGATGAGTGCAAATTCATAGGACAGCTAGTATGATCTCCTACCACAGGACCTTTTTTTCACCTGATGAAAGGCCTCGTCAAAGCCTCATCAGATGTTGCAGTTCAGCTGACTTGGATACAGGGATTCCCTTTTCTAAGCAAGCAATAATGCCCAACAGGGTGTGGGTTATTGTAGAAATAAAGGCCACCCAGGGGTGTTATGAGGCCAAACGTCACAGGAGGAGGACCTCTATACCCCTGAAAGGGTGTTATTTACACAATAATACACACCATGGAGGGCATTATTGTGTTTAGAGAATAGGCTGTCTGAAAAATCACAGTGTTTTACTTATTTCTTTTTTTTTTACTATATTATTTTATTATATATTTTTGATGTAAAATAATTCCTCTGCCTAATGTTTCAAACTTGTTGTAGTATATGTTAATGGTGTTGGAGGAAGCATTTTATATCCATCCCCTTGAGCTAAAAGGTCGAGAGGTACACAAACTTCTTAACTTCTGCTGCTGCTGCTCAATTGCTCTCACTCTTCACTCTCTTTCACAAACATGCAAACACACACACACACACACACACACACACACACACACACACACACACACACACACACACACACACAGACACACAGACACACACACACACACACACACACACCACACACACACAGTCTCTTCTGCATTCATGCACGCATTCACTTACACACACAAACAGAAACATAAGCACACATACACACGTTTTTTCTGTTTTCTTTATTTTTTTACACTTGCTAAACAGCAAAAGTGCTGCTTAGTTAGTGTAAAATAATAGCTTGATCGATCTCTCCCTTTCTCTCGCTCTCTTACTCTCATGCATGCATACATTCTAACACACACACACACACACATGTACACACATGCGCTGTTTTATTTTTTAATTTTTATTTTGCACTCGCTAAACACTAAAAACACTGCTTAACCAGTGTAAAATAATGGCAGCCATTAGGTTTTTTTCAGTCTGAGCTCCACAGCAGCTTGATATGCTACTGTGAAGTGGCGGGCTCATTTTTCAGCAGGTACTACCTGTAGATTAACACCCTGCTGGAGAACAAAGCCGGGTGCAATCTACATGTCACCAAATCTCCAAGGTCTGTAAAAAGATGGGCAATAAAAGCAAAGCTTGGCACAAACTACCTTTAATTGCCTTTCTAGTCCTAGGAATTCATTTACTTGACACTGGGCATCACTGAATTCTTCGTGGCTACTTGTTAATTTGGGGGGGGGGGTAATTTTTAGTCTACCAATGACATATCCTAAATACCTAGTTTCTGCCATACAGAGATTACTCTTGGCTGCATTAACTGTTAAGTCTTGATAGTTTTAAGGACCTATCACAATTTTTAATTTGGAAAACTTTCATTCCCGATCTTCTGAATAAATTACTATGTCATCAAGGTATACACCTAAAGAATGGCATGAGGATGTAGAACTCTATCCATGAACTTTTATAGCTGGCAGGAGCTCTGTGAAGTCAAAAGGATATGGCAGCATCACGAAAGATAGCCCCCTATATTGAAAATATTGGATGGGATTCATAAAGGTTACCACAAATCTTTCTGAGTGAATAGACAGTACAAGCATTGTAGTATGTCTGGTCTTGACTCCAGAAAGTGAGCATAGAGTGTAGGCATAGTGTACACTATGTGGTAACCTTTATGAATCCTCCAACCTGCCTTTTCTGTACCTTCATGACTAAGGAGGATCTGGTCTGAAACCTTGTTTTTTTCATCATCCCTATGAGCTCATCCACTTGGGTCTCTGGTGAAATGACATGCTTGGTTATCTCAATCAGTTTCAGGAAGTTACTACAAAATTTTCTGGAGCCATCTAGTTTTAGGAGCCAAGATAATTAGACTTTTCTTTTTCCTTTTGACTCTTCAGAAACTATCTCACTTACTCACTCAATGTTTTTCATTGGGACTTTGGTACCTTATATGATTTTAGGTTCACTTTCTCCTCTGGCACAGATTGTTCAACAAGAAAAACCTGAAAAAAAATCTGTATCTCTTAGTATGAATTCTATTTCTTCTTGTTTTGGGCCTTGGATAAAGTCACATCTACCTGAGCAGTATGGATGGTATCCTATAGCTCCTTGCTATTGACTTTTACCTCACCTTCCAAACTGACTACAGAAGCTTCAGCTTCCCTCAATGATTTTAGCATAAGGCCCCAGGGCCGATAGCCTAGTACCTACCTATGAACCTATATGGAAAATAGGAAATTCACCCCGGGGATGACTTCTGTGGCTCTGCTAGACAGGGGCACAGGGAAATAACTTTCTTGAGTGGCAAAAGCCAGGGAACCTTTTTGGCTAGGCTTACATAGGCCCCAGGGCCAATAGCATAGTACCTACCTATGAACCTATATCTGCCTTGGTTTTCTCTTTGCAGTCTGTATTATTTTGTAGTTCACTTTATTAATTTTTCTTTTATTTCAATAGGTCCTTGTCATCTTACTGGTAACTTATTTTCAGTGGAGAGGACTAACAATAACAGTTTATCACCTACTTTAAACTTCCAGAATCTGGCATTCTTAAAATACACACTATGCTGCATTTTTGTGTCATTTACGTATGTTCTTTTATTTCTGGCATAATGATTTTCATCTCATCTTGTAAATTTGTGTAGGTGCTATGATCCTTTTTCAGTGTGATTTCAGAGCATGAGATAATAGCGAAGTTGTCTGCATATTTTATTAGTGAGGAGTTTGGACAGGAGGTATGTAGGTTATTTGTAAAGATATTAAAAAGGAGAGGTTCGAGGACTGGTCCTTGGGGGACACCTGTTTGGACTGGGAGGAAAGGGGTGGAGGCAAAAAGCCATTTGATGGACTGGAATCTGCTGGCGAGCTAACTGGAGAACCATAGCATAGTAGAAGAGGAGAGGTTAAGGGAAGAAAGTTTTGAGAACACTAGGATATGGGAAATAGTTTTGAAGGCTTTAGAGAGGTCAAGGAAGAGGCATGACACTAGTTTGTTATTGTCCTGTGCTTTGGCAATATTCTGTGTAAATGAAATGAGAGCTCTAGAGGCACTGTAATAAGGATGTAAACCGTGTTGGGTGGGAGTTAACACGTCTTGTATGATGTGTTTGAGAAGCTAGTTATATACATTTTCTAACATTTTGGATAAGGGGGATAGTGTGGCTATAGGTCTGTAGTTGGTTGATTCAGTTGAATTGCCACCTTTGTGGAGGGGTATGACATAGGATTTTTTCCAGATGTCAGGGACTGTGTTCTCTTGAATTAACCTGTTTACTAATATGGTGACTTGATGTGCAACAGAGTTGCCTGCAAGTTTAAGGAATAGAGGTGGTAAGTTGTCAGCAGAGGGGGAACAGGTTTTCAGTTTGGTAAGAAGAGATCTTATGTATATACTAGGGACAGGTTTAAGACAAAACTGGGTGGAACTGGTAGAGGGATGGGAATCAGAAGAGGAGAGGGAGTCATTGTCAGGTTTAATTAACTTTTTTAAAGAGTCGATGAAGAAGGAATTAGGAAAGGAGGTAGTGTCTGTTGGTGAGCTGTTAGGACAGGGGCTGGGGGTAGATGGGTTGCCTGGATGTAAGAGTTTGCTGATACTATTCCAAAACTTTTTCATGTTGGAGTTGGGGTTATCTAGTGGTTTTTGATAGTAATGTTTTTTGTCCAGATCATCTTGTTTCTTGGTTATGTTCCTAAGTTCTCTGTAGATTTGGAGATGGTAATGGGGGTTTGTTTGTTTTTTTTTTTTTCCAGGTTTTCCAGGCACTGTCTTGTTTAAGCATTAGTCTATAGGTGGATTGGGCTAACCATGAAGCAAAGTTTGCTTTTGTTCTTATTTCTCTAGTGGGGGCTAAGGAGTTTAGGATATTCAGGAAGTTGTTGTTAAATTTGAAGACAGCCTCATTGGAAGGGAGGGGGTAGAGAAAGGACCAGTTACTAGAGGAGAGAAGATTACTGAAGGTGTCTAGGCAGAAATTAGAGAGATTGCGGTTCTCTTTGTATTGGTGAGGTTTTAGCAGATGAGGTGAGTGTCATAACACGTGGGTAGGGAGATGGTCACTGAGAGAGTCAGGTAGAGTGATGGCATTGTAATACATATTTGGGTTAGAGGTGAGGATCCAGACAAGGATAGTGCTGCTATTTGTGTGTTTATTGATAAGGGTGGGGAGAGGTGATAAGTTGAGAGAATCGAAAGACATTGATGCCAGTATTGGGAGAGTAGGAATTAATGGAGTTCAAGTCAATATTGCCATCACCTAGGATAATAGCCTCATAAGAGATGTTTTGAGATGCCTAGGGGAGAAAGTGTTTGAGGGTTGGGGTGTTGTTGCCAGGTGGGATATAAATTGCTACTATGGTTAGGTTTTTATGATTATTTAATTTACAGTTAGCAATAAGAATTTCAGATGGATCGAAACTGGGAGGAGATATAATTAGAGGATAGAGAGAAAGTTTGTCAGTGTATATGATAGCTACTCCACCACCTCAGTTCTTCTGTTGATCAAGGCAGAGGATGTTGTAACCAGTGGGAGGAATTCAGAGTCTGTAATATGGGGTAATAACTAGGTTTCTGAGAGGGTGAGAATGTCAGGGTTGTAGACAGAGATAAGAGCATGGAAAAAAAGTAACTTTGTTAGCAATGCTTTGAATATTGAGGGAAAGTATTTTAAAGGTTTTGGGGTGGTAAAGTTGAGGAGTTTGGATAGGGGGTATAGGGGGCAAAGAGGGAGAATGGTCAGATAATGTAGTGGAGGAGTTAGAGGGGTGAGTATGGGTACCTGTGGTAAGGTTGGAGGATGGGATAGGGTTGGGGTGAATATCACCGGCCAGCAGAAGACTTGGAAAGGAGGGTTTATATGCTGTGGTAAGGGGGCTGAAGAAGAGAAGTCTGGGTTTAGGTTTTGTGGGGAGAGACAAGAGGGAGGGAGGAGTATTTTAAATGTATATAAGAGAGTTTGAAAGTGAATAAACAGTGAGGGAGCTATTGAGAAGTTTATAGAGGTTAGTGGATTGTAGTGATTGAGGGAGATAATAGGAGAAGAGTGGGAGTTTTGATTGTGGGGGTGATAGGAGATGGAGTAGGAAAGAGTGAGTAGGAAGAGGAAAGTTAAGACTTAATTAGAATAATAGGGTGGAGGAGGTAGTTTTGAGTGATTGGATAGATAGGACTGGCTGGAAGGAGGAAATTGAGAGGTTGGGGAGGTGTGGTTAATTAAAATCAGTGTATAAATTTGAGGAAAGTGGGGGTGGGTGGGAATGGGGGATAGGGTAGGGTAGCAGAGTGAACCCAAGCAAAGTGAGTGTGAATGTAGTGGGGTAAATCAGGACTTGGAGAAAGCTATGAGATGAGAAAAACAATCAACCAGCTAGCCAAGGTCAGTACATAAAGGCGTCTTTTTATATATGTGAACTCAAAAGCAAATTTAGTAGAGATAGAATATAAAGTAAATGCAAAGCTTTGAAAAAATTGCATATTTTTGTTACAATGAATGGGAGGAAAAGTGGGGAAAGGGGTCCAGTAGTGTGCACAGCTGAAGAACTGATGGGATAATAATAGCAGGAAATTTATATTAGACCTACAATGCTCACAGTCTTTTGATATCCAAATCCCTAAATATAATATGTATCTACTTGCCCCCGACAACATCACCACTCTGGAAGGTATCCTTGCTGAACTCTCCACAAAAATTTAATATAGACTGTAAGGACTGCTTTACTGAATCACCAACCTCCCATAGTAACCTTAATGGCTTCTCACAAGCAATTAATTCCCCAACCAGAATTAATAAACCCAATAATAAAGAATCCATCCTAGACTGAATTCTAATAAATAATCACTAACAACTCTATAATGTAGGGACACTCCCTGATGATGTAAGTGACCATTCTCTCACTTACATAATCAGGCAAAGGTCAAGCTCACACAACCCAACCATATATAAAACAATAAGAAGCAACAGAAACTTTAACCCTAATAACTTCCAAGCTGAACTAAAAGAATGTGATTGGTCACCTATAAAATACCTCCAACTTGACGAAGCAACAAACTATTTTAACTCAAAATTCTTAATAATCCTTAACCACCATGCACCAAAGCATTCCATCAAAATTAAATCTAAACCCACCCCATGGCTTACAAAGAAAACCATGCAGAAAATTCAACAGAGAAATAAAGTTTGGGCACTATGGAGAACAACTAAAAACCCCGTAGACCAACAATTCAGGCAAAAAAGAAATGAGACTAAGAAAGCTATACTCAAAGATAAAAAAAGTTTTACTTCCACCTCCAACAGACCAACCAAAATAATCCACAAAAGTTCTGGGCTAGCATAAACAGACTACTTCAACCAGGCCAATCCACAACACCACCCCCTATAGGATCAAATTCCGACAATCCAAAGCAAACTGCTAATGCTTTTAATACCTTCTTCACTGAGACCATCCAAACACTTGCTAATCAACTAACAGCCGATAGCTCTGCCTTTACAACCAATACTAACTCTCTCCCAACTCTAAACCTGCAACCTGTCACAACTTCTCTCATCTGCAACCTCTTAAGTAAACTAAAACCTACTACCCCCTCAACTGACCAGCTACCTGCTGAATACCTGCAAAAGGCAGCCAGAGGCATAGCTTATCCCGTATCATTGCTGATAAATAGAACCATACAAGAAAGCACTATTCCCACCATCTGGAAAATCTCCTACATTATTCCCCTACACAAGGGAGGAAACTCCAGAGAATATTCTAACTATCATCTCATAGCTCTACTTTCCCCATTAGCTAAAATAATGGAAAAGTGCATCCACAGACAGTTACTAGACCACCTACTCCAAAACAATTTACTGGCCAAATCTCAACATGGCTTCAGGCCCTCCCACAGTACAACAACTGCACTACTATCCTTCACTGACAGCATCAATAAAAACTGTAATAACAATCTTCTCTCTTCAGCACTTTTCATCGAACTTTCAAAAGCATTCAACATGGTCAACCACCACTTACTTCTCAATATTCTAAAATCCTTCTCTCTGGACACAAAGACTATAAAATGGTCCAGTCCTACCTTGATAATAGACAGCAGGCAGTGCTATGGGACAACAACCTCTCATCCCATCTCCCAGTTACCCTAGGTGATCCTCAGGGCCCCCTCCTTTTCTCAGTATTTATCAATGACCTCAACCTAGCTATTCCTTTAACTAACTGTGTACAATATGCAGATGATTCGACAATAATCTGCTCAGCTAAATCTCAATCCCAACTACAGACTCTAACTCAGACAATGTTCAATAAAACAGAACATTGGTTTCTACAACGCTGCCTCCTCTTGAACTCCCCAAAAACAAACTCCTCCTCTTCACTCCTACCCGTAAATCACTCCCAATGAACTTTTCAGTCTTATCCAATGATAGTACACTCATATCTCCCGATCCAACAACTAAACTTCTAGGAGTAATCAATGATAACCTGAACTTTGAAACCCATATCAACAATACCATAAAAACTGTCAACAGGAAACTACGCTCCCTCTATAGGATAAAACCCTTTCTCTCCCCACTAGCCAGAACCACTATTGCCTATTCCCACCTTATCTCCACACTTCTTTATGCTTCTTCCATATATACTAATTTGTCAAAAAATAACCGTAACAAGCTAGCCAACGCTTACAATAGCATTGCCAGATTTGCTACTGCTTCCTCCTTTAGGACCCATCACTGCCATAATCTGAAACAATTAGGCTGGTTAGAGCTTCTGAATCAGATTCACTTTAAACAACTCACCATTGCACACAAAACCCTTTTCCAACCTACCAATACCCCAATACTTGCTAGTCTTATTACCTAATATAAGAACCTTTCAACCTTACGCTCATCTAATAAACTACTTGTATCAACATGTAAATCTAATAACATGGCAGGAGATGCTCTGTTCTCAAATGCAGTTGGAAAGTATTGGAACCAACTCCCCCATGAACTTACATCACTGTCTTCATTTATACTTTTTAAACACAATCTGAAACTTTATCATAAAACCCATTGGTTATATCCCTGTACAAATCCAGACTAATCTCATGCTATATCCCAAATACCCTCTCTTAAGACCTAATTCCTGCTCTGTCTGTGTCTTTTTAGATCAAGGCCTATCCTTGGCAAAAACATATCTTATCCTAATAGGTATTTTAAATTATCTCTAGTTAAATTCTTCTGCATATAATTCTAAACCATCCTACCTAAGGCAAGCAACAAGTATTGTTTAAACTGTGAGCATTGCTGAACTGTTGAAACTTGAAGTATGCATTTGTTTAACAATTACGTTCTAGTTACTGATGAAGTCTTGTACATAAAGTCTAAAATATCTCATCTAATGCTTGTAACATGTTTTTGTATAAACTGTGAAGATTACTGAACTGTTTAAAAATTGTAGTATTTAACCGTTTAACAACTAGTACCTGTATGTTAGTAGTCTAGTAATCTCTTGGAGCTTATCTCCCCGGGACTCTACTGAAAATGGACATAATTCCAGTTAGACTATCCTGGTCAACAAATGTAAAATAAAATAAAATAAATAAATAAAAGTAGGACCTGCAGTAGCTTTTTAGTGGTTTGCACAGGGTTCTGGTATCTGCATTTTTGTATGCAGGCAGTTGCTTCAGGGTTTTTTTTTTGTCTTTTGTTATGCCAACATATTTTTTACAAGTGCAGCTAGCTACATATATCAAATTCTTGGTTCCACAGTTAGCTGAGCTGTAAATGTATAAACTATACCTGTGTCAGGTTAAAAAAAGTCCTTGATTCATTCATAGAGAAACAAAAAGCACGTGTCCCACAGTTACTTGTAATATCATTATCTAATCTAGAATTAATATTATCATTATTCATAGGGAAACAAAATCTTTTTAAGAGATTTTTTATTCTTGTGCAAAAACATCAGAAATTTGCCCACCATCACACTGATCTCTCTGTCAGTGTGTAGTATATGCCAATTTCTCATAAAAATTGTTTTATTTGATCAACATCCATGGTATAAATTAAGGGAACTGTAACAGTCTTCCTTTCATAACTAGTGACTGAGAATCCCCTATGGGGAGATGAAAAATAAAGCTTAGCACTTGTAGTTCTTCTATGTTTGGCTAATATTATTGCCTCATCAACATCTTGCATCTTGTACACCCTCCCCAAAAAATCAACTTTCACTTCATGTGTCTCAGCATCAAATTCTCGGTCCCTGTCATAAAGTCTAGATGTCCTCATAGACTGCCCTCTAACTTAATTTCTAAAAACATGAGGGGGGCACACTTGTACAATGTAAATATGAGACTTAATAACATTCCTTCCTATTTAGTTTAGTATTAAACTGCCCATTTAAATTACGAACAACTTCAATATCCAGAAATTCAATTTTCTCTCTAGAGAAGTTTAAACTAAACTTAAGAAATGTGCTGCTGTTTTGTAAATAATCAAAAAATGTGTATAATTGTTATTGATCTCCTGTCCAAAAAATAAAGATCTCATCCACAAAATGACGAAACAATCTTATATATTGTTTGCATTGTCTATCACCCATGACATAAATGCTTTCTTATTGGCCCATCACTATGTTGGCATAGCAACTGGCACAAGAAGTACAACACCCATGACATAAATGCTTTCCAACTGGCCCATCACTATGTTGGCATAGCTACTGGTGCAAGAAGTACTACACCCATGACATACATGCTTTCCAATTGGCCCATCACTATGTTGGCATAGCTACTGGCACAAGAAGTTCTTCTTCTATTGGCACTTCTTGTGCCAATAGAAAGTTGGCTTAAATCTGGAATGAACTTGCCTAGATAGTTAGCCATGCCAAAGAAATGTTGTAGGGCTTGACTATTGTCTGGAGCTGGCATCTCTAGAATGGCAGTTTGCTTGGAAGTGTCTGGTCGTAAGCCTGAATTGGTAAACAAATGACCGACATAAGTAATTCTCATAAGCTGAAATTGCACTTTTTAGAATTCGGCTTAAGATTCACTTGATGAGCTCTTTCCAGAACTTTCTCAAGGTTTTTGTCATGTTCAGCTTTACCATTGCTTCCTACTGGGATGTCATCTACTATAATAGCACAGGGGTACCCAGACAAAATTTGCTCCATTGCACGTTGAAAGACTTCGCTGGCAGAATTTATCCCAAATGGCATTCTCAAAAATCTGTACTTGCCAAAAGGAGTACTGAATGTAGTAAGAAACAAGGACTTCATGTCAAGCAAAATTTGCCAAAATGAACTCTTTGTATCTAAGACAGGAACAGTAGTATCTGGCATAAGAGCAGCAACTTCTTCGACTGTATGCATTGGATGATTAATAGGTTCATAGGTTCATAGGTTGGTACTAGGCTATCAGCCCTAGGGCCTATACAAGCCTAGCCGTAACAATTCCCTGGCTATTTCTTCCCACATTATTTACTTTCCTGGACCCCTGTCTAGCAGGGCGACTGACGTGATCCCTGGGGTGAATTTCCTTTCTCCCATCCAATCGTCAAGGTTCCTCTTGAAGAGGTCCAAAGAGGCACTCTGCTTGACATGTATGGGCAATCTATTCCAGAGTCTGGGGAGTCTCTGGGTCAGGAACCTATCCCTCCAGCATGTTTTGTTTATTGTTATGACAAGATTTAGATCCCTGGAGCATGTAGCTCTGAGGGATTGGGATTTCTTTAAGTGTAGCATGTCCAACAGCTCTGGGTTTGACATGGCCTTGTATGTTAAGCAGAGATTGCCTCTGAGTAGACGATATGCGACAGAGTATAGCTGGAGTTTTTTAAGGCGGTCAGTGTAGGGCATCTGCTTTAGGCCTGCGATTCTTTTAGTGAGGTATTTCTGAGGCCTTTCCAGTTGTTGCAGATGTCTTGAGAGGTACATACCAAATGGGGCGTTGTATTCTATAATGGGTCTAATGAGGGATGAGTACAGTGGGACAATGACCTCCTTTTTTCTGGATGAAAAGCCCTTCGTGATGAGGTGTGCCACATAGAAGGATTTCCTGACTGTTGTGCCGATGTGGTTATCGAAGGTGAGACCACTGTCCACCTTTGTCCCTAAGTCTCTTATCACACTTTCTGTGTTTAGTGTACTGCCACCTATATGGTAATTCATGGATACATGTTTTTTCCCAAAGGGGATAACAATACATTTCTTGGCATTGAGCTTGAGCCCATGGCTCTGGTACCAAGCATCTGTTTCTGTAAGGCCCTTTTGTAGAGTATCCACATCATTTGGGGATTCAATAATGGCTCCCAGTTTGCAATCATCTGCAAACTTTGTTAGCCAGAGTCCCTTAGTGTTGACCTGTACTTCAGAGAAGTAGATGCCAAACAAGAGCGGCCCCAGGACTGAACCCTGAGGTACTCCACTTGTCACTTGTCTGGAGATGGATTTGGAGTCGGCTACTTTTACAGTGTGGGTTCTATCAGTAAGCCATTTAGCAACCCACTGGGTGACATAGGGATTAATGCCCAACTTAGTAAGTTTATCTATGATTCCAGAGTGAGGGATGGTGTCAAAGGCCTTGGCAAGGTCTAGATAGGCTGTGTGGACCACCTTACCCTTGTCCATGGCTCTGGAGACTGATTCAAAGAAGTCAATCAGGTTCAGGAGACAAGATCGGCCCTTCACAAACCCAAACTGGGTGGGGTCCAGTGTTTGAAGGTTGCCAATGTCTTTGTTTATAAGTTCCATGATAATACGCTCCATGGCCTTGCAGATAAGGCTTGTCAGACTGATGGGACGGTAGTTTCCGGGATCCAAGGTGGATCCCCCCTTGTGGATTGGGATAACTGTAGCTCTGCGCCACTCAGTGGGCACGAAACCTGAGGTGAGGCTATGATTAAACATGACACTTAGGTGAGGTGCCAGTTCATATTGTAGTTCATGTAGTACACAGCCCGGGATGTCATCTGGTCCCATGGATGCTGTATTTTTGGCTTTAGAGAGTGCGTTTTGTACCTGTGTGGCCGTTATTACTGGAATTTGGCAATCTTCCGGTATTGAGATGGGCCATTTAGGGGGTGAGAGGGGGGTGAAGTTGGCAATGAATCGATCTGCCAGGATATTGGCAATATCCTTCAGATCAGTATATTTAATGCCATTCTGTTTTAGCTCAGAGCAGGTCTGAGCATTGCCATTTAGATTCTTGACATAGTTATAGAATGCTTTGTGGTTGTCTTTGGAATCTTTGGCAATTTTATTTTCGTAACTAGCTTTGGAGGATTTTATGAGGCATCTCAGTTTCTTACTGAGGCTAGTAAGGGAGTTTTTTTGCATCCTGGGATTTTCCTCTTTTCTGCAAAAGTTTCTTCCTTTTGTTGTAAAGTTTGTTTATGGCAGGGGACCACCAGATTGGCTTCCTTTTTTTGGATGAGAGCATTTTGGTTCTATTTGGGATGGCACGATTCATGCATGAGTGGATGTGCTCGTACAGTGCCTTAGTGTAGGATTCAGCAGTTGAACTTTCAGTTCCCATCTGCATGGGTGTCATGAAGTTTGTCATTTCTGACTTGAGTAGCATGAAGTTGGCTTTGGAGAAGTTTTTTATGGTGGTTTCTTTACTGGGGGGTGGGGGTGGGATGTGGATGTTAAGGGTGATTAGCTTATGGTCAGACCTGACTAACGAGGGGGTGACCATAGGTATGGAGCATTGATTTCCCATGTTGGTAATGACCAGGTCTAGGATATTGGAGCCCCTGGTGGGACTATGGATTAGTTGATCCAGGGCGTTGGAATTTATGATGTGGTCTTTTTAGTGCTTTGTTCAAATCTTGTGGAACAATACATATTCTGATATCATGTGAGCTTTTCTTATGAGCTACAACCATGGAAGATACCCTTTCAGTAGGTTCATCAACTGGAGAAATTGCACTATTTTATCTAGCTTGGCTTTGACTCTTTTCTGCATAGCTACTGCAACTTTCTGGGCTAGCCTGACAACTGGGCTGACATCTGGGAATAACTTTGTGGAGTACACAGCTGGGAGC
Organism: Protopterus annectens; assembly: GCF_019279795.1. Classification (NCBI taxonomy): domain Eukaryota; kingdom Metazoa; phylum Chordata; order Ceratodontiformes; family Protopteridae; genus Protopterus; species Protopterus annectens. Next base: position 681,786,724 of record NC_056739.1, on the reverse strand, counting down.
TTGTCTAGTTTGTCTTTGAAAAGATCAGTATAGGTAGAGAAAATATACTGGGCAAAATTAAAACTGTGGTCTTTCAAGCCACAAATGAAAGCAGTCCCATTTTCAAACTGTCTCTAAGCCCTAATAATGACTGTGTGTGCCTTTTGACCACATAAAATAACAAGTCTTAGCTTCTCCCAGCAGAGCAACATGAAATTATTACTGGGCCCTTGATTTGAATCTCTTCTCCACCATAAGCAACAAACTTTTCACAATTTGCCAAATAAGCTTTTCACCAGCACATACTCTAGCAAATGTTTCTGGAGACATAACATTGCACTTTGAACCTGTGTCAACTTTGAGCTCTATGAGTTTTCCATTTATCCAAACAATACAAAATACTTCATTCTATGCCCATAAATCTACTGTATTGTCTGTTTTATGAAGCACTGACATACCATCAACATAAAAAGTAGGGTCATAGCGTTCAAATTGATCAACTTGTTTCTTATGTTCCCTTTTAATAAAAGAATGTGTGTCTTTTGATTTACAAAACCTTTTGAAATGATTCCACTTATGGCATTTGTGGCATTGCTGATCAAAATCTAAACATTTGTCCCATTTAGGTTCATGACTTCCACCAAAATTATGACAGTTGGCAATAAAACTGGGTGGTGGCCGATTCTTTGAGTTTGCTCACTCCCTCTTATGCTTCACTGAGACTGTATAGATTCTAGAGCACACCTTGGAACTTTCTAGAAAGCTATGGGGTATTCCCAGAGACTGTTACAGGGTTTACAGTTGCAGCCATGTGCTTGGGCTTGTTTTTTTTAACCGCTTGCTGCATACTATCAACATGGGCATTTGTAAGCATATTTGTGTGCTTATCTGTAAGCTCTTATATCTGACAAATCGCAATGGCCTTATTCAAAGTTGAATCACTGTCATGAAGCAAAATCTTTCTCACAGCATCATCTTTAATACCACACACAAGTCTGTCTTTTATCAACTCATCCCTTAAATCATCAAATCTGCACATTTAGCTTTGTTTCTCAAATCAGTTATATATGCTGCAAAGGTTTCACCAGGCTTTTGAGCCTTTGTGTAAAATAAGTTCCTTTCCATTGTAACATTCATTTGGGGGTTACACATTTCTCTAAATTTATGTTTTTAGCACTCGGGGTCTTCACTTGACTCAACCGGTACAACTATATGTTGGTTTTCTCCTCTCTTGCAAAGACAGCAGGTGCATACGCAAAATAATGCTTCTTTTCTATGGCTTCTGAACCAGCTAAATTAAGCAGAATAAATGCCTTTGTACCATCATCTTTATCAGAAAATGCAGCCTGTATGAAAATGTCATACTCTTGCTCAAACACTCTCCAGTTCTCTGCAATATTATTGTCAAACACAAGTGGACTTGGTTTTCAAAATGCGTCTGCCATGCCAACAAATTATACCCAAACACACTGAAAAATATGGCCCTTGTAGTTAAGTATGAATAAGCTCACAGCCAGCACTTGTAATAACATTCAAATGCACACAATAAACTCTTCAAAATACTTTACTTTGCAAAATATGCTTTGAAATGGCTGTGTTTTGTGAAATAACTGTACTGTAATACTGCACAAACATGTGAACACTTTATACACTTCAGACAACTCGAATAGTGCAAAAAAGTAGTGCTTAGCTAAAACATGCAGTTGTTTCCCTTATTTTATACATTTTATTCAATTCAGACTTTCAAACATTTTCTGTAGTTATTTTGAATATTTCTGTTAATATATCATAGTATCAGATATTTTTGTTACTTAGAAATTTGTTTAGAGCATTCTGAATGCCTTGTTTCATACTTTGTGAATAAGAAATAGCTTGAGCAAGTTTTAATACATGAAATTCATTTCTGACCTGTTTTGTGTGTTATACATGCAGTAGGGATGATTCACACCTATATATTCCTCCAGTATTAACTGAGTGCCTCTCAGTCTCGAACTGAAGAATCTGGATTCCCTTCTGGCCCCATGTCCTTTTTAGACATGCCACTTCTGACACGCCCCTCTCTAGTATAGATGATGAACAGGTGGGGTAGTTCATTTCTACGCTTTATTACATAGAAGCACATCGGGATGGATAGCAGCTTTACAAAATATAAACAAACTAATTAACAGACAGATCATACAGACATACATGCTTACATCTCAACAGCTTACTATAAAATGGTAGTCAGGCTTGCACGTGCTCAGTGTTTATACACTTGTGCAAGCCCCTAGAAAGCTTCTTAAAGCTGTACACACAGACTGATCTACAGAGACTATTAAAGATAGTCCCAGACAAGGGGACAAGGTTAATGATACAGAATTTGATGAACTGAGAAGGCTTTTTAAGTTAAGATCACACTTTTGACATGGACTCAATGAATATGTATCTATAAAACCTGTTTTAAAAAGAAGAAAGCTGGAAAGGTGATTTTTACATGTCTTTTTTGTTTTGTTTTCATAAGTGTTTTTTATTTGCAACTGAAGTTTTTTGCTGTGTATACAATAGTTTAGTAACTTGTAACATGTTTGAATCTTATTGGTGAAAAAAGGTGCACTTTTACTTGGTAGTATTTAAATCTTAGTTCAGTGTTTGTAATTATGACCTGATGAAGCTTTACAGAGAAAGCACTAACCCTGTTTTATAATAAACTATGCTTTTCTTCTTAGATTACTGGTCTGTGATATTTACAACTTGGATGCTGCTAATATTGTTCTGCCTTTTGGCATTTTATGATATACTGAAAGGCAAGCATTTATTTGTTGTCTCCCAGCAAGAGGTTCTCCCATTCGATTCTTGGCTGGAGTGCGGGGAGTGCCTTCTATGTGGAGTCTGCATGTCCTCTCCGTGGTTGGGTGGGCATTCGAAAGACATGCATAAATGGGCGTGCCTTCTTTGACGGTTGAACATTGAGCTGGCACCTTGGTGTTCGTCAAAATCTACTGCCAATCATTAGCGGACCGGAGTTCCGCTGTGGTGACCCCTAACCGGGAAAAGACAACAACTGAAAGGAAAGCATTTATACTGCTTCTACGCCTATGCTATATTTCTGCTAGGATTTTTGGTGATTGATGAAGACTTACTATTGCATTAAAAATTCAACATGAAAGGAAGATGCTGGCCATGGGATTGAATCCAGGACTGCACACATTCCACATGTTTGTCACTCACTACCACCGGGTCAACAAGAAGTCTATAATGTCTGTAATTTCTTCCCATTTACTAAAACTGCAAATTTAACTAATTAGGTTATACAACAGAGGCAAAGACTAACTCTAAATGTCTTACAGTCTGTTAAGGTGATAGATAAAATATTGTTTAAATACTGTATTTTTGAAAGGTACAAAAATCACATATTCACTGCCATGCCATCACCAAGCTAAAATGGCTAGAGTTTTCCCACCATCTACAATACACCTAACTAACCTTTGCCCACAAACTAATTTCTAAACCAAATGACTGCCCTGCCCTCAACTCAATCCTACATATACCCCCACAAGAACACTAAGATCTTCCTGTAAACACATGCTTACTGTAACTAAGCCCAACAAAAGAGCAGGACAATATCTGTTCTCCCATACCATAGCTAGACTATGGAATAACTTTCCATCAGAAATAACCCAAATTGACCAGCCAAAAACTTTTAAAGTAGCTCTAAAAACACATTATCTAAACAATCCATCCTGCACCTGTCTCAGGAGCAACCCACCTTAAACAGTACATTTCACCAAATACTTTGCAAAACCCAGTCTGCACATTTTACTAGTGTATTCCTACTATATAGGATACCATAATCTTACCAAAGAAAGCAATGTTTCTTAGTCCATGCCTTGTCTATTAATGTAACATTACAACCTATTGTGAGGATGTTTCTACTTCAATTTAATGTAAACCCTAAGAAATGTAAATTGTAACATGTTTTTCTCCCTATTATATTTGTAATACTTTTAATTGTATTTTAAATATTGTCTTTCTTCTGTAATACTTGTGGAGCTTTTCTCCCCGAGCCTCCACTGAAAATGGGTCTCTGACCCAGTGGACTTTCCTGGTCAACAAATGTTAATAAATAATAAATAAATAAACAGTAAGTCAGTTAAAACTCACATTTGTATCAAATAGACACAGTTCTTGAATTCTTAGCAGTGTACCCTTTCTTTATACATTTTAAACATATTATTTCTTCTGTCAGCATTTGTCAGTATTTTCTGAGTGCTGGCAGGGAATTGCACTTTTTCAGTTACATGTTAAGTTTGCTGAACTCTAAGCAAGGCTTCATTAGGTAATAGTCTTTCAATCAGCATAACTAGATCATCAGTACTCTTTAAGGTCTCTCTGCAAAGCCCGTTTATATGAATTATCTGGGAGTGTCCTTGTGAATTTTTCAACAGCTAATATATCCATGATTCTCCTTCAGCTATTTACTTCAGATTCTAGTTATAATTTTAGAACCTGTTTAACATCAGACATTTGACTCTGCACCCACTTGTCAGGGTTTAAATGTCCAATTATGTAATTTTATAGTATATGTTTGAGGAGACTGTCTACAACTTCCATATCTGTATTGGCTTTTAATGATTCTGCTGTTAGTTAGGAAGAAAAATCTTGTCCCAGTCAGCCTGTGGCCACACTTCATCGGATGCATACCTTTCAAAGGCTCTTTCCATTTTCCCACCTTGTACCTACCCCCTTCTATTCTACACTTATACTTTACTAACCATACCCCCAAATATATTTTATCCATTTGAGGCAGTCATTATTTTCATCATAGAACAACTCTGACCACACCTTATCTGCAGTAACTGTATCCACCAATAAGTTACATATCCCAAGCACCCTGCCATTACATAATAATTGTCATCTGGCATTTCTCATTGACACCATCCTTCTCCCAGACACTTTCCTTCATAACTTTTCTCTCTTTTAGTTTCAAGCAGCCAGACTTCCAAACCCCACACCACTCACACTCTGCATACCACAGTCCTCACCTCTCAGTCCAGCTCCAGCTATCCTTGTTCCTTCTCTCTTCCACTATTCCTTCCTTCATTCCTTTCTACTGCAAAAACGTCCTAATCCCTCAACACCCACCCCAATTCTAGTAGACACCCAACCTATCAATTATCTCTTCCTCCTTCTTATTTATCCTCTTTACTCCAATATACTTCACCTCACACCCCTAATTTATCTTTTACTGTCCACCTCTTATCTTTGGCCACCTCTTATCAGTGTGCCTGCATAGCATGCTCCTCAAAATTCTCCCACCAACATTCATCTAATTTATATGCCACCATACTCTAATGTCTCTGTGTTACTCTTTGACCTAACATTTGTATACCCACTTATATCATTCTGCCTTCCATTCAACTCTAGTATCATCATCATCATCATAATCGTCATCAATCATTATCATCTACTCCTTTATCACTGCACATGCTAGTATGTTTGTTAGCCCTCCAAAATCTGCACTAAAATACATATGCCCCAATAAGCATATAACTCATCCTATAGCAATACAATTTCTTCTCAGTGGAGATATTCTTCCTAATACAGGCCCAGAATCTGTAAATGCTTATAGTTCTTCACCCACTAATTTTTGCCGTATTGCAACTAGTCACTCCTCCATTCCCTTTATGACACTCATAATATTCTGCCTCAAGATCAGAAGCCTGTGAAATGAACTAAACTCACTTAATACAGGCATTCTCCTCTACAGCACTGCTATCCTCATTCTAAGTAAAAGCTGGTTGAAGCCAAATATTTCAATGAACAAATATTCCCATTGGGATACAATATTCTTAGACTAGGCTGAATCCCTAAAAGGCCAACTTTTTATGGCAGTTATGTTTCTAATTTGCATTCAAGTCTCTATTTCAAGACAACCCCCTCCTTCGCTAATGATGAAATACTGTTGCTATGCTTATAAATCAACATCCTTTAAATACTTGGAATCATAGCTCTTGAAATTCCCTCAATGGCTTAACCAGCCCAAGCACTATCAAAAATATACCTTCATGGGCTTCAGCTAATATATATCATGAATCTATTAAAATAAATAAAAAAACGCTGACCTGAGTGCAATATCCACTGGACACAGTTTAATATAGAACAATTAGTGCTTCCATTCTTTGTTATAAAATAGAACTTCATCAGATATTCAAACAAGACTAATATCATGATTAAATATTAGTACCTATCTAATCACGGGCAACTAGGAATGAACCAATATTCCTATAATCTCCTTTAGTTAAAAACAAATTTATGTTAAAGTAACATAATGTACTACTCATATAAACAATGTGTTTACAAATATGTCAAATTGCAAAAGAAAATATATTAAACCATCAAAGAACAAATAACTGGAATGCCTAAAATGCTTTATGCCTCGGGTTCCCAAACTGTGCGCCGTGGTGCCCTGGGGAGCCGCGGCTTCCTTACAGGGGAGCTGTGAAGCTTAGCAGCTGATTACAGGTAAGTGAATGCCTGCATGAGTGTGTGTCTGTCTGTCTGTCTGCATGTGTAAGTGAATGCATGCATGAAAGCAAAAGACTCTGTGTGTGTGAGAGAGATCGGGAGAGTGAGAGCAATGTGTGAGTGAATGCAGGAATGAATGAAAAAATGGCTCTCTGTGTGTGTGTGTGTGTGTGTGTGTGTGTGTGTGTGTGTGTGTGTGTGTGTGTGTGATCGGGACAGTGAGAGCAATGTGTGAGTGAATGCAGGAATAAATGAAGAAGTGGCTGTGTGTGTGTGTGATCAGGAGAGTGAGAGCGTTGTGTGAGTGAATGCAGGTATGTATGAGGAAGTGAGTCTGTGTGTGTGTGTGTGTGTGTGTGTGTGTGTGTGTGTGTGTGTGTGTGTGTGTGTGTGTGTGCGTGTGTGATTGAAATGTCCAGATTTTTACCTCATATTTTTGGTGTGTTGCTCCTAAAATCTATACTTTTCTGGCAAATAGTTGAGGATTGAAGTAATTAAATATTGACAAACATTTGAGTTTAAACTCCACATCCTTCAGAGAATTCATGCTAATGCAAAACCTATTATTCTATCAACTTTCTAAGTTTATACGAGTAATATTTAAAATATGTCCCTATTTGCCCCCCCCCATCATTTTAGGCTTTGTCCAGATATGGACAAAGCCTAATCCTGCATTACATAATACTATCAAGGTTTTTGAATTGTTTTGTTATAATGAAATTAGATCTTTGTTAGCTAACAAGTCTGTCCAGCCTTTTTTAATTTAACTAAAGAATTTAAAAAGCACTTTATGAATTAAAGAATAGTACAGACTTAAGATTCATGAAGGCCAATAAGGGGGGTGGTCTGTTAGTGATGTACACTAAAGATTATGTGACAGCAATGTAGACACTGCTTAATAATCAGGAAGAATATCGCAAAGTTAATTTTGAAGCCATAGATATATGCTACAAATACATCAAGTATGCTCTATATGATTTTTTTATGAATGGAGAATTGGCTTTAGATGTTTATAATTATTTTACAGTGGATCATCCTAGAATGGGTGCATTATTTAGAATTCCCAAAATACGCAAAAATGTTAACAACCTCCCTTTTCGGCCTATTGTTTCTGCAGAAGGAAGTATAACAGAAGGAATTTCTTTATACCTTGATAAGTTACTTAATCCTTTAACACAAAGTTTAGCTTCTTATTTTAAGGACACTTGGTCTTTTTTAGGAGCCATTAGAATATTTTATTCCAAAGAAAAAAATGGAGTTTTTAGTGGAAATTATTTTTTTTCTACTTACAGTAAATGTGGTTTCTTTGTATACATCTATACCCCTTGAAATAGGATTGGAATATATAAAGAAGTTTTTGAACAAATAGACAAGGTGGACTCAAAATTTGGTGAAAACTTGTGTGGCATTCTTGGAATTCATATTGGAAAACAATTTTTTTTGTTTTCAAAAGAGGAATAGCAATGGGTGCCACAGTAGCTCCTGCCTTTGCAGGTTTAGTTATGGGTTGGTGGGAATTAGAGCACCTACCTAAAATACCTCTAGCCAATGACATATTATTCTATGGCCATTTTATAGATGACTTGTTTTTTGTCATAAGAGGCTCAGAATTTAAGGCAAATAGTTTTTTGGAACAATTAAATATGAGTAGTGATTTTTTTTGAAATTCACACTAAATAATTCAGGATATAACATCAATGAAAAAGGTTTTTCCAGTAAGATATATAGAAAGGAGACTTATGTAAATAATTACTTACATTACCAGAGTAATCATCCTGCTTTCATGAAAAGAAATGTTTTGAAAGGACAATATATAAGAGCTTCAAGGCCGACTAGTGATGATGAAGATTTATTTTTGGAAACAACCTTCATCACTAGTTTGTTTTTGACTAAGGGGTATTCTGAAGTTTTGTTAGCTAATTTGGCATCAGACATTTCTGTTAGAAGACACACAGATTTTTGGCCAATTTTGATTTATGGTTTGACAGTGAAAAATACTACAGTAGATCCAGAATTAGAACTTTCATCAAATACATTAAGATGTGTAGTGGATATGTCTGTTGATAGTGTGATGATAAAAAATATTATTACTGATAACTGGAAAATCATCAGAAACAGCTCTTTATCTAGTATTCTAGGAAAAACACCCAGTTTTGTCTACAAAAAAATCAGGTAGTTTAAATTTTTGTTACAGCATGATAACACTAGTATATGTCTTCCAGTACAGACAAATCAAACGGAACTTATAAATGTTTTAACTGTTCTGCTTGTAGGTGTATTCATAAAGAGCCTTATGTTTGTTTAACTCATTTAAATCGTACTATAGCTGCATCTGGGAGGTTACATGTAATACATCACATGTGGTGTATATTGCTTTTTGTTCTGGATGCGAAGCATTCTATATAGGCATGACCACCAGACAACTAAGCAAACATATTAAAGAACATTGTTATGCCATAAAACCCAAGGATATCAACAATGCTTTGTATAGACACACTTTAGTTTGTACCACATTCAAAAAAATTTCTTTTTCCATTTTGGAGCATATTACCAAGGAATTGAGAGGGGGCAATATTAAAAAGAAAAGAGACTTTATGGCAGCTAAGGTTGGTCGCAGATAGCCCACCAGGGCTAAATGAATACACAAACATTAAATGTTTTTAAGAAGATAGAAATTTAAAAATGTAAAGACAATGTGAATAATTGATTTGTAATTTTATTCAATTGGTTAATTGAATTATTGATTGCTTTTTATCCAATTTAATGAGTGTATTTAAATGAATGTTTTCATGGTTTAATTATTCTGAAGAAATTTTAACGAAAGCGTGGATTAAAAGAGTTTGTACGCTCTTTTCGAGTTGGTGTTGTCTCTCTGGTGCCTTGTGCTTTTTCTGTTTTAGTTTTAAGGAAAAAAAAAACACTCAGATGCATTTTCCAGAAAATCTCAGTCAGATAATAATGTATAACATCATATAATAAAAAGGAACAGACAAAATACCATCTGTCTGTGCAAACTAGCAGAGATTTCTGAGTCCATTAAAATGATATTCTCCTACAGAAAATGTCTTGAAATACACCCTGTAAAATAATACACACATGTAGTAGGTTACCTTCCCTTCACACAGTAAATAACTTTGTGTAAAATAATCTCCAAGAAGTTCTAACCTAACCAAGTAAAGTCACATTCACTGTGTATTTATTTATTGATAGACTGATTTTTCTGTTTGCTTAATGGGAAAGGTCAGCTGGGTATAGGCCCTCTTTTCATTGGAGGTCTAGGGGAAAAGCTCCAGATAAATATATAGATGTAACAATTAAGTACAACTGAGATAATAAAAATAAATATATGACGGTGCAATAGAAGCACAATATAAAGTATATAATTAGACAAGTGGTAATACTGCCATTAAGTTGGCACATAAATAACTGCATAAAATGAACAGGTGGCAGAGTCAGTTAGGATGATGTAGGCACGAACATAATAAAGAAAACCAGGAACAAGAAATAATATGTAAGTTGAGGCATGCACACTTCAGCATGATTTGGGCAATCAAAGGGTTTGATTGCCTTAACTAACTTTGTAAGAACATAAAGTCTTCAGTATAATTTCACATCATACAGTGAACAGAATTTTGTCAGAAAGCATCCATGGATGCCCACATGGTAGTGAGTCTCATTTGCAATCTAGTTCATTGTCTGATGTACATATAGTAGATGTTCATGGCACCTCTCTCATTACACGCTAAATAGATTTGTGTTAGAAACATCATGCAGCTTATTCCCACCAAGCCACAAAACCTACACAAGAAAGCATACTTCACAATGTACTTTAGTGCCTGAAACACGTGTTGTATAGTCAGGATACCTCCACTGTTACAGACTGAATAGAAATGTAATAGAAAATTCTACTATCTTATTCTCCCTCTCTTTGCCCTTTTTGCATGCTGATATAAAATAATAACATCAGTTATAAGAGAATTATGATTTTTCAGATCCAGTTGTCTGTCTTCGATTTGAAGGAAGAAAATGCGTCCCATTGCTTAATCTGTAGTGAACGTTTGTTCTAGAGTATGTACTGCATGATGACTCTGTCTTTCCACCATATTTTGTTTGTTTGCTATATCAGATTAAGATCCCTGGTTTAAGTGTTAGTGAAACTGCATGATCTGTAGAGATATAAGAGGGCTTGGACTACTGGATCAACCCAAAGAAGTCTATAAGACATTGACGAAATGGACAGTGCTTCCGGCTTCTCCTGGTAGCACTTGTTTTTTAAGCTTGTGATCTTTTTAGTTAGGAACCTCTGGGGTTAAACACTTCCTTATATCTAGATGAAATACTTTTTGCAATCAGCTGCACAAGGTAAGAGGTTTTCCTAACACTGCTGAATCATTATGGTCAATGGTAAGGAAATTATCTACCCATGTTCAAGGTCTCTCATAATACTTTTATTTTAAAATGCGGTGTTGTATATACTACCAGATGGATGAAAGGATTGCTTACTAAATTTGACAATATTGCACATTCTATGATTTTATTTTAAAATAGCTTTTGAGCAGCAATTTTTAATGTCTCAGTTCCATTTGGAGCTTCTGCATATGGAGGGGTTACTTGAGGATGACATCAAGTTTGTAGTCATCCATAAACTTAGTCAAAGATAGCCATCTATAATTCAAAGATCTGTAAGAGATTCTGAATGGTACAGGTCCCAGCATGGAGTCCTGAGAAACACCAATGGTCGCTTTCATGTCCATTGAAGATGCACCTGCCATCCTTACTACATGGGTTCCTTTTGTTTAGTAAAATATGAGGGAGATAAATAACAAAATGGACAAAAACTCTAAAAACTTTTATTAAAGTATAATCCAGGTCAGATCAAAGACATATTCAAACTACAAAAAAAAAAAAAATTACCAAAAGCAGTATTAAATGAATCAACAGATCACATGACAAAATAGTCTTTCAAATGTCTGATTTTAATATGCATCTGAAATTAATTATGCCATTAAGACCAGGGAACACATAGACATGGAAACAACCTTGCCATGAGTATTTCCTAATGTTCAAAGCATTTTCAACGTGAACATTTGCACCACTACATATCTACACAAACACTGAAAATGGTGTGTGAACAAGTAAATGCTGTCATCTAGCAACCAGCATGAAGATAAGCAAAGTTGCAAGTTATGTCTGGTATGCATTTGCAGCAGTCCAAGGTATCCTGAAAGTTGTTTGATTCAAACAAAATTTCATGACATTCAAACTGTTTAAAATAGTTGCATAAAATAGAATGCCAGATCTAATATCAAATATGTTCATACACTCCCTCTTGAAAATATCGCATAGCTTTCCCAATATAAAATGGTGGGCATTTATATAATTCAGCCACATAAAAAACATTTTAAATGAACAATTGCAATGAACAGGAGAGGCATCATTCAAAATATATATTACACTGATGACAAAAGCAACACATATAGCTGGATTTTTTCATAAGACCAACTGCTACTGAACTGCAATTTGAGTTAAATAATGCTTTATAGTTCTCAGACCTCTTATTAATAAAACATGGTGTCTCACCGAATTCCTTTAAAATGTCATCATACCCAGTCAATATTCTCCAGTCACTCACTTCATTATTTACTCTATAAAGCAGAATCACAGTTAGACTCATGTCAGTGTTTGTTTTATGTAGTTTACCCATATTATCACAAATATGTTTTCAAGTATTAGACTCTATACAAGTTCCACAGCATAGAGTAATTAAGCCTTGACTATGACCAAGTGGCCCAAGATTGATTAGTATCTGTTGAAAATGGCAGAAGAAAGAGAGGACTATTGCTTCTTCTTGCATGCTGCTCTTCAGTAGGAGTGTGGAATGCATGTCTATTGCACTAGGTCCCATGTAGAGTCTCCTTTGGAGACTGGAGATCACATGAGATAGCTGGCATCAAGGATGGCAGGCAGTCTTGAAAGGTTGCATTGCTTCTGGAAGTGAGCAAAATACTCTTGTTGAGTAGTTGCAATTGGTTTTGGGGAAAAAAATGGAAAAATCACTGTCCATGGCTCAACTCTCAGCCTGAGAGAGAAAAAAAAGGACCACAGGCCTCTCACCTCTTGGGAAATTAACATAGCGAAGCACATGGATAATAAGAGAAACAATGAGCAAAAATTCAAATATTAGAATCTGCCCCCCAGCGTTGACTAGGAAACAATTATTTTTCCCATTTTTAAACTAAGTATATGCCCTGATTAACCCTACAGCTTTAGACCTACTTTCTCATTATTCATTAAACATGCACTATTAACTATCACCCGGGCCTAGTGTCACAAGCCCCATTTTCATTTAGTTATTCACATCGACCAGGTTAGCGTTAGAAAAGGAAGGTATATTTGGAGTAAAATGCTTAGGTATCAATAAAAATACATGCAAAGAAAGTGTTTGATTACATTAAATGGCCTGTTTCTTAGTTTTCCAGAGGTTCACTCTTCTGCACCCTCACTAACAACTTCAAAGTGATCACTTAAGATGAAAACTTTTCCACCATGGGATTGAATATAGCTCTCACTTTTTGCTAGTGTTTTCTTTATTCATGTAAAACACCCCCTCAGAACTTACCTTTTTTTGTGGAATTTATTGTCCGTTTGACAAGAATAGTATGGTTATAAAACCAATCAAACAAAATAATTTCAGTTCTCAACAAAATGGTCAAGTTGCTTTTATAAGACTAGCAAGCAATGGTCATATCTACTATAGACATTTGGTGCATCCCCGATTCTGTATCATCTTTAAGTTCTCTCTAGATCAATGTCAGGTTGTTATCTGGTCTTTGTGTCTTTCTACATCTTTTTACCACTTCATCTTTTAGTTGTTTTTCTACAATTCCCCATCTGTATGTAATCCCTTTCTCAACTCAATATGGTTATTGGTAAATTACATATTTTATAAAGGACAAACTATTTCATATTTTTGAAAACCTGGAAAATCTATGCCAAATGTAGAAATATAAGTTAATGACTCTAACGCCTCTTCCTCTCTGGAGCATGGATTATCAAAGATGTATTATTATTTTACTTGACATCTGCACTGACTCAGACACACCAAAAGATCAGTGAAGGGAATCAGAGAGAGAGAGAGAGAGAGAGAGAGAGAGAGAAATTGTCAGATATTTTTCATCAGAAGACTTTAGGGACTGCTTACCATGTCATTTCTTGATTTTACTACCTCCAAATGACATTTTTTTCATGGAAATATATTGATATACAATTTTTGCACTCCTGAGTGTCTAGATTCTATCTCCCTGACAGTACTCAATCACTACTGGAGACGCCAGAAGAGTCATATATGATAGAATAACAGTTTTATATTTAAAAAAAAAATTACAACATGGAGTTTTGAGGTGTAGCCTACTTGTATATGGAATTAACAATACTCAACTCTACATTTGAAACAGACATTAAAAAACAGTAGACCGTCAATTTCTGTAACACAACAGGTAGCGCACTCTCCTTTGGTGCAAAAGACTGTGGGTTCTAAATGCTTTGGTTATAAAGCATCCAGAGCTGGTTCAAGACAGCATCCAGAGCTGGTACAGAACACATACCCCTAGAGTTTTGTCACTTCTCCACTTAATTTTACAGGCCTCATCTGTCTTCATTCTGAGGTATTCCTCCCATGTGCTCCTTGAACTATTACTTCCTTGCACTCTGTAGCCTTTAAATATACCATCAACTGTCATTTCCCTGCCCTATTACAAAAGAACAGTTGTGTTTTGCACACATTTATTGGTGGTAGTAGCTCTATTATCTTCTCCTCTTTATACTTTGACTGCCTGGTCAGTGTTATGTGTGGAATGGGAAGGCAATACCATGATGTAGAGAGAGGCAATTTGGTTAGGTAGTAGTTAGATGAGGGAAAATCATTTGAAATAACTGTGTTAAGGTTTAAGAAAGAATACCTTTTTGTACATGCATATGAACTGCAACACAATGCATCTAAGTTATATAATGCTAAAGATGAGCTTCAGACACAGCAACAAAAATATCAGGTAATTAGCATATAGATTTGTGCAAATGAGTTCTCAATAATTTAATTGACAAAGTGAATTTCAGCTCCTGTAGCAGGCCTATTTATAGTCATTAAAAAGACTATAGAACTTGACAATCTGATTCTCTGTGTGAAAGTAAACCAGAGATGATGTGAAGTAATGAAATAATTAACTACACTTACTATCTGCAAAACAAGCCATCAGGGACCACTATGTGATCTCAACAGATGAGGGCTCAGAGGGCTTCCAAATTCAGAAATTTGCTTCAGTAAAGCAGCAGTACAGAAGACAATTATCTGCCTGTTTAAAGAATAAATAAGAACAAGACTGCAGTGAACTGCTCTTTACTTAAACATCACCTGCTGAACGTAAGCATTATGTCTCAAATGCATTTTGAAACTACAACTGTTTATTACAGTATCATGCAAATGCACCCAACAGTCTGCAGCTGTTTCCTCTTAATTGTACCACACAGGTAAACAGGAATCAATATATTATTTGTGAAACTGTAAATTGCTGGGTCGCTTCATGAATGATGCATCAATGCAGCCCCTTTGTTGTAAACTACAATAATTACCCTTCTGTTATTCTTAAATCATTAGCAGATTCCCAAAATGCATTTCAAATCACAAGCTAAACCTTCACAAACTTCCTTAGAGGTATTTTTTTAAGATTAGTATCAAGATGCAAATGGCACTAGAAAAAAAAGATTATGGACAGTTATGACATAATAATCCAGTGTGTTAACTGCAATGCACTTATTGCAATTCAGTTTGGGAGCAAGTACAACACTCATTTCTTTTTTTATTTTTATTTAAACTATTGCATGGCATTTAAATTTCAGAGTTTAATTTATTATTCTCCATCCTTCCAGAACAGCATAGAAAAGAAGAAAAGAAAAAATATATTTGTATGATTAATTTAATGGAAGTAAGAAGAAAAAGTAAAACCTGTTTGGAAAATTAAATGGATGATTTCATAGTAGTGTTTATTCCTACTGCATGAAAGCTCACTATATCAATCATTATCTCCAAGATACTTACTCATTCCATTAAAATATATAAAAATACATTTAATTTACATATATATATATATATATATATATATATATATATATATATTTACAGATCGAGGTAGTTAAGCTACATCCTGTTGATAATGACATTCTCAAATCATATCAAAATTAAAACATAGCAGTCATAGTATAATGCTATCATTGTCAGACAGAAAATACAATTTTTAAAAGCAATTACAATTATAATGTAACTATATATAACTTTTACTGAAAACGGCAATTTAGGGTAGAGTTGTGATTTCACTGTTAAGGAAGAACTTAAATTTTGCTTGTTTGAATAAGAACGGCTTTATTTCTATACAACATTTAGGAAAGACTGTAATGCAGTTTCTGTTTTCAAGGAATGCAGTACAGAATTATGGGGTAATAAAGGAGAAGGCAATCTCACTGATGTGTGTGTCATTCTGAATGAAGGGTCTGAGAGGTGAAGGTGTGTGGTAGGATGGATACAAAGTTGTATGGGGTGGTTTCATCATGTAGTCTTCTTAACAGGAAAGGGAATGAGTTAAGGTTAAGGAGTCTGAAAACTAGAACTGCTAAGAGCAAAGTGGATCTCAGTTCTAAAGGAAGTCATTTAGCTTTTTCCAAGGATGGAGCAGTGGTGTCCCCTTATTGTGTCTGGCAGGAATGAGAACCATAACCTGCTGTCCCAGAGCATATTCTCTGGCTCCAGAATTCCTGTCATACCAGACCTTTTTCTGCTGCTGGGCTTCTACGGGGTTCTCTAGGGCCAAGCCCATGAGTTCCCTGAGCCTTGTCCTGAGGTTTAGAGCATATGCCACAACATACTCCTTGTGGGATTCACACTCACCCTCCCACTCATTGTGAATCAAATGTAGAGGTCCCCTCACCCAATGCCCATACAGCAACTCAAAAGGTGAGAAACCTGTGAATTCCTGTGGCACCTCTCTGTAAGCAAACAACAGATGGGGCAAATATTTGTCCCACTCCCTCTTAAACTGGTCTGCAAATGCCTGTAGCATGGTCTTTAAAGTACAGTTTAACCTTTCCACCAGACCATTAGTCTGGGGGTGGTAGGGGGTGGTCTTTAGGTGCTTCACCGCACAGTGATTCCACAGACAAGCCAGCAGGTCTAACATGAAATTGGCACCTCTTTTAGTCAGTATTTCTTTTGGGAAACCTACCCTGCTGAAAATCTCTAACAGAGCATTTGCCACCTTTTCTGCCTCAATGAAGGACAGGGCCACCACTTCAGCATATCTGGTAGCATAATCTACTACCACTAGGATATACTTCTTCCCTGTGGAACTTGGGGTACTCAGAGGCCCCATAATATCCATAGTTACCTTCTGAACTGGCTCTTCAATCACAAGCAAAAGCACCAAAGGAGCTTTGACATTGTCTCCTGCCTTGCCTATTTTTTGGCACTGCTCACTAGTCCTGTAGTACACTGTTACATCCCTTACAATCCCAGGCCAATAAAAGTTCTGCATAGTACATGTCTTGGTATGCTTTATGCCCATATGAACTGCAAAGGGAATGTCATGGGCTATGGCTAGAAGTGCTAGATGGTAGGCTCTGGGCACTACCAACTGCTGTATTCTCTCACCCTCTAGCCCTCCCTCGGGGGGGGGTCAACTGTCTATACAGTAACCTTTTGTTCCAGTATATGGAATCCCCTTTTCATTGAGAATCAGGCTCCTCACTATCTACTTCCCTCAAAACTTATAATATAGGGTCTGACTGCTGAGCCTGTCTCAACTATCTCTTTGTAACCCTTCCCAGTTCCTCTTCCACAGAAGGTCTGGTATCCTCTGATAGTGCCTCAGTGTCATCCTGTGTACTACTACTCACCTATGCCCTTGCAGTCACTCTATCTAAGGGAACATCAGTACCCATCAACAGTTGTGGCTAACCTTCAGTCTCACTGCTAGAGTGTAGCTGCCTCCCAGAGGTAGCCACCTCACCAGTCCTGGGTTCAAGTGTGTGGTCTGCCTGGGTCCCCCCCAGGCTACCAGAACCAAATGCCTGTCTCCAAGCCAGACTCTGTGTAACTGCATGCACACAAGGTACTGCATTATCAAAATAATTCCCTATCAAGACATCTGCAGGGATATCCTCAAACACACCTACTTGATTGCTTCCTATTCCACCCTCCCAGTCAAAGTGAACCCTAGCCAAAGGTATTTGGAATGGGGTCGCTCCTAAAGCTCTGACTGGAGTAGACTACCCAAGCAAGTAGTGCTCCCCTTTAACCATTGCAGGCTTCACAATGGTTAGGTTAGAGGCTGCGCCTCTCTTAGTAGTGGCCTATTTCCCATCTACTAAGATGGGATATATCCTCTTGTGGTAGTTTGGTACCCATGTTGTCTCCAGACAACTTACTACTGGCATTCTGTTATTCTCACTTGCTGGCTCCCCTACCTTTTGTTCCCCACCTTGCCACCGTGGACATATGCTACATGGCCCCACTGGGTACATTTAATACATTTAACCCTTGATCCTGGTCATGTATCTGAAATAGTGGCTTCCCCGGGTACTGGCGGACTCTGTTAGGGTGGTTTAGACTGCCCACCATGGGCTCCCTTATACCCCTGTGCAGCACTGGTTATCCCTTTCCTGTGAACTGATGCCCTGCTTGCTAGGTATAGGTCTCCTTCTTTCCCCAACTCATCTATTGTGTTGCATTCTTTATCTGCTTAGCAGATTCTCATGCCCTCAGGCAAAGTGCTAAGGGCTTGTTCCCTCATCAAAAGGTCTGCCAGCCCTTCAAAAGTGAAGACCTGACACCTACTCACCCACCTATGAAAATAAGTGCTTAACTCAGCAATATAATCACACACATTTTCATCTTCCTTGCATCTATGCTCACAAACCTTTTTTTCTATAAGATTCAGGTGTTAACTTAAAGCATTCCAATAAACAATTTTTAACTGTATTATAATGTAAGCAATCAGTATCAGACAATTTTAAAACAGCTGTTACAGCTTTACCATGGAGTAAGGGGGTGAGGAACTTTACCCGTAACCCTCAATCAACGTTATACTGTTTGCATACTCTTTCAAACATATGAACAAAATTATCATCTTCTTGGTACTGAGGAAGAAGTTTACTGACCTTTATTGCTTCTGGGATATGATTATTCACTTCCCCATTATCTCCATGACCCTGGAAAAGAGTTTTCATTTTCATGTTGTTTCTGTCTCTCATTTTCTTTGGCTTCCAGACATGTCAGTGTCTCTGCTGATTCTAATTCCATCTGCTTCTCCTTTTCTTCAGCCTCCAAATGCCACAGTCTCTCTGCTGATTCTGTTTCCAAATGTTTGGCCTCCAGTTCAAGTCTATTTCCAGAGAGACTTTTAAGTCTTCTCAGGAAAAGTTTAACTGTCCATTTTCTGACAGTGTACATCCCTAAGGCCAGTCTGGTTGTCTTCCTTGTTGCTGATCTGTGATGCAGCTGTGACAAAGGTTGCAATCATTTCCCCTTTAGTCAGGTTGGCATGCACCGGTTCTTTGGCTTGGCACATCTCAGCCAACTGGCTCCTTGTCAGCTTGAAATAATCCTCTGCTGACATCCTTGCCTGCTCTCCCTGACTAACTAAGCTAACAAAAAATAAATAAAACTATTATGATCTGAAACTCTGAATGTCTGCCATGTGTCTGCTTGAGAGTACAAACACTTTATTTAGTGACCAATGCTTACAGGGTACAGGAGTTCAATATCCACTCCACTGAATCCCAGTATGTGATGTGGTGATCCCACCACTGCCACCAATCCATGGTGTGGCTATCCCACCACTGCCACCCAATTTGTGAAGACCCTCCACCTCTGGGCCAGGAATCAAGGGGCTTCAATCCTCACCACTGGCACCTGTGGGGGATGTTCACTGGGAGGATAACAGGTACACACACTGTGTTCCCAGATGCAGCTGTCTGCATCAAGTGCAATTTCCCCTAAGAGCACACAGAGACCACATTCAGTATGGGGCTGGTTTGTCCCTCTTTCTCCAGATCCCCACTAAGATGTCCCACTGGCACAGTGATAGAATTGAGATCTCAGGGGAGTGTCCAAGCCAAGGCCTTCACCACCCTCTCTGTCCAACCAGTGCTTCGTGCCCCTGCCCAAGTAGCTGACACACACACACACACACACACACACACACACACACACACACACACACACACACACACACACACACATATCTGGGAAAAGCTGGCACCAGCTTACTAGCTATGCCCCCTTCTGCCCAGACAATAAGGTAGTTATGACTGCCACCAGACACTCCTGTCAGCTACCTTAAGGCTCTTCCAAGGGTTCCCAATACACTGAGTGAAATTAATATTAATACAAATGGTAATTTGACCAAGAGCAAGGCTATTAGGAGTGGCTCACACAGTGTCACCAAATAAATATGCAGATACTCTCAAAACATAAATCTCTCTACAAAGATCAGCCACAATGGAAGGTTTAAATATATTTAATAATAAATAATAAAAGAACAAGAAAATACTAAGTATATATTCACAGTGACATCAGAGTTCAAAACACAGGAAATATTTAAAATAACATTGAAGGACAGGCTTAGACAAATAAAGAAAAACAATGCCTAAACTAAGCTTCACTATATTCCTGACCAAATCTAAGAGAATTATACAATTCCCTAATAACTTATTTAATAGACCAAGGTAGATGATGTGGTGAATGGTTCTTCTTGTTTTCAGGCCCAAGACAGAAAACAGACCACTCCATCTCACTAAAAGACTTCTCAAAATAATATCTAAATATTACCTCTGAAATAGCTTGCAGAATGACATCAATTCTGGTCATCTGACTTATAGTTCCAATACACCCCCCCCCCACATTGCTGGAAGCTGGCAGGACTTAGCACCTACCTGTAAAAGTACATACACAAGGGCATTTGCTCAGATCTGTAGCAGGTGCTGGAAGTCATAAAACAATTTCATACCTCCACTCTTCCAGAGTAGTAATTAGTTCATCCCAAAGACAATACAGAAAGATTCCTGGTACAGACTTTCAGCAGGAATCACGATGGCTTGCACGGAGTCTAAGAGTAGTGTAAGACTCCATGCAGCCATCGCGATCCAGGAACAGCCTGAATGTGCATGTAAGAGAGCACCTAAAACGGATCTAACATGGGCAGGGTGTGGATATGCTAATTACCTCACTTGCAGCCGAAAGGCATGCAGATGAGGTAATTTCGTGATCCAGGAAGCAGAAACCTGCCTGTGTAAGAGCAGTGTTATCAGCAGAAATGTACTCAGTTGATAACTGAGTACCGTTCTGCAAATAACACAATGGAGCCTTGTCAGCTCCAAATAAAGGTTGCAAATGTCCCAGGCAGCATGCCAATGGCCAAATATGTGGCCACTGGCAACATACCCTGATGCAAACATAAAATATTTTTTTTTTCGGCGATGTTTAAACGTAGCGCAGCACCGTGCAAATGGGCTGCGCAATAAAAAAACAGAAAAATAAAAATATTAAACCCACAAATGTGGGTTTATGCAAAGCATGAGTTTACAATGGAAGGAAATAGCAGGCTAAAACAACATGGCTACCGAGTAGGGTTTGCTAAGGGGGGAAGCGGAGTGTAACTAAGCATTAGTAGGCAATCATATGTAAATGAGTGGTAGGATAGTGAATCGCACTGTTACATAGGAAATGAGCACATTCCGTGCAGTGT
Organism: Protopterus annectens; assembly: GCF_019279795.1. Classification (NCBI taxonomy): domain Eukaryota; kingdom Metazoa; phylum Chordata; order Ceratodontiformes; family Protopteridae; genus Protopterus; species Protopterus annectens. Next base: position 681,765,452 of record NC_056739.1, on the reverse strand, counting down.
AGGAGTAGGATAAGGGGGAGTAACAGAGTAGGAGATAGGTGACATCACGGGGGGGGAAATGTATGAAAGGAATGCAGCTCATTGGAGCACAGTGGCATGTGAAAGCTGTCAGTCACACATCATGGAAAGAGGAGTGTCAACAAGTAGGCATGGGAAAGCCAAGAAATGGAAGGTGTACACTATGGATAACACCAAAGTTTCTTGCTGGGCATGCATGCGTGCGTGTGCCCGCTGGTAGGCACGAGTAAGCCAGAGTGCACGCGTGTAAGAGTAAGTGCGCGCGTTTAAGGCAGAATAAGCATGTAGGAGCATGTTTAAACACCTGTATGCTTGTTTGCGCTGGTGTGCGCGCATTTTAACCTGAATAAGCAGATTCTAGTCTGTCCAAGCATGTGTGCGTGCGTGTTAGCCACTGTGAGCGTGTTTTTGCTGGTATGCTCGTCGCTCCCCCCTGAGGAAACAGAAGGGAAAAAGGAAGCATGGAAAATAGTAGGAAGCTAGCAGGGATTACTGGCAGAGCTAGCAGGTGAAAACAATCAGAAGAAGGCAATTACACAGGAAGAACAGTAGCCCAGCCCAGCACTTAAAACTCTGCAAACAACAGTGCAGAATGTTTCTCTCAAGAGACACTGCAACAGAGGAGTAAGCTATTAGAAGTGAAAAGTGAAAAAGCTTCACTCACACCAAAAATGCTAGGGGCGGCCATAGCTGTTATAAGGAGACATATGCAACTTGCTGAGGGTGGTGACTATGCAAATGCTGCCAGACAACCCACAGTGAGGAGACAGAGAAGAGTGTACAGGCCCAGGGTCATCTACCAGGGGTTACATGAGCTGGAGATAGTGGAGCGCTATAGAGTGGACAGAGACCTCCTGCAGCAAATTGTTGAGCTGTGCAGGCCACACGTCACACACAGAACCAACAGAGGGGAACCCATTCCAGTGGAAACCAAGGTATGTGTTGGCCTAAGAATACTAGCAACAGGTAACTTCCAGAGACCAACTGGTGATATGATGGGGATATCACAGGCATCAGCATCCAGGGTATTGAACCAGTTCCTGGATGCCATGTCAGCACATGTCAGTGATCATGTATATTTCCCCAATTCCCGTGAGGTATTGGCCAGCAATATGCATCTCTTCCAGCAAATAGCGGAATACCCTGAGGTAGTAGGTGCAATAGACTGCACGCATATATGCATCAAAGCACCAGCCGGTGAGTGGGGTAGGGCCTACATTAACTGCAAGGGCTTCCCCTCCATCAACTGCCAGGTTGTGTGTGATGCCCAGGGCATAATAATGAATGTGTGTGCTGGCTGCCCTGGAAGCTACCATGATTCCCATATCTGGCATTTGACGCAGCTGTACCAGACATCTGCCAATGGGGACATCCCACATGGTCACTTAGTGGGGGATGCTGGCTATGCACTGGAGCCGTGGCTGATGACACCCATCAGAAATGCACACACACCTGAACAAGAACGCCATAATGAGGCACACGCACCAACATGAAATGTAATCGAGCGTGTGTTTGGGCTGCTCAAGTCACGGTTTCGGTGCCTGGACACATCTGGTGGAGCCTTGCAGTACTCACCAACTACATGTACCCAAATTGTCATGGTATGTGCTATGCTACATAATATGATTCTGTGGAAACAGCTGCAGCAGGACCAGCATAGGGCTGGGCCAAACAGCGCCCCACCATTGCCAAGCCAATCACAGGCAGAGTGTGACTCAGAGGGGGAACAACCTGAGCCTGCCCCAGTAGGCAGAAGGAGGCGTGTCCAGTATGCCTTGGCCTTGGCAAAGCGGCAATGCATAGCACATACACTGGCTCAGTAGGAACCCAGGAAATGATACCTCTCTCTGACTCACACATATAGTAAAAGGGATGCCTAAGTTGACACTACCTGCTATCAAACATGTACAGGGAGTGTAGTATGTGCATCCAACATAGACAGCCCTGCAGCACCACCTGTGACATGATTGCCATGTGTTAAGCAATGTAACACCATGTAGTATATGCAAACTTGATGACCCTGACTAACATCCTACCCTCACCAAGCATGATGCCACAATATGAAGATGAGATGTTCAATTACAATAATTGGCTTAAGTATTGCTGTTAGTCAAAGGGGATCCAATGCGTGCCAGCCTGGGATGACATGCTGAGCAAGACACGATGCGCCACCTGCTAGGGATGGTGTGCACCTATCAGTCCTGACCTGTAGGGTACTGGCAAAGGCTGTTGTCACCCCCACTGTGCCTTGAATAGGTAAGGCTCAAAACACAAACCCACCTCCATAGGTATCACAAGGGATAAGAACCTAGATGTAATGCTACCCAATGCCAGATGTCTAAACTGCAAGATGCATGCAGTCTAAACTCCCCTCAGCATGGAGAATGTTGATATCTGTCCTGTAACAGAAAACTGGGTTAAGGCTCACAAGAGCACCCTAACACTACCTGGTTACACCTCATACCATGCTTTACAGCCCCAAAACATGGAACAAACTACAAAAGGAGGGTGACTAGCAATAATTGTCAATAACCACACACCCATGTTGGTACCACAACAAGAAGCAGCATGGACTATCAATGGTCAAGTAACAGTGGCTAAGACTGTATGCCAGTTTGTAGCCTGCTACAGACTACCCTCCTAATGCTAGGAACTGCACTTGGCCTACGTTGGAACACATGGAAATATCAAGCTCCCCAAACAACATTATATTGGGTGACTGAAAATACTCAAACATAGACTGGGAGCATTATTCCAGCTCCAACACCCTAGGCCAAAGGTTTCTAGAATCCATAAACCAAAATTCTCAGGAACAACGTACCACTCCCACAAGAGGGGTAAGCATACTGGATGTGATAATCAGCAACATGGGTATTCTATGGCCAGATGAGAAGTGTATCCCTCACTGGTAAGATCAGACCATAGAGTAATCACACTGGCTATTCACATCCTGACTACAGTCCCTGGCCAGAAAACCACTGTGAAAAACATGTGTAAAGGAAATGTTGCACTCCTCCAAACTGATGTGGAATCCATTAAAGACCCTGTGCCTGTGGAAAATATGGGCCACACCTCAGAACCCTTTATAAATGCATTCTATGAACACTGTCAGGAATGCATGGATTATGCAATCCCAAATAAAACCAAGGCCCAATACCATACATGCAGGCATCTGGTATGGTAGACCCCAGCCATTACCAAACCATGCAAGAGAATGAGGAAGCTAGTACATGATAGAGCAAACCCAAAAAGGGAAGTAATCTCTGATCAGTATTATGGCAATAAAATATGGCCACTCATAAAATCCACTAAGGCCAGCTACAAGTTGAATCTGTGAATCTTGGGCAATGTTACACCTGCCCCATGTACACAGACAACCCCCTCCTCCCCCCAAGAAATACAAATATATGTGAGAGATGCAACCATTTCTCCAAACTGGAGGCTGAGCTCTCTCAACTCAGTAATGTCTAAACTAGTCAGGAGGAGAAGGTAACCACACACACCACAAACCCAGTCTCACATAGACCTATCACAACTGCAAACCAAAGACATAAACACACAAAAACATTCCCAGAGGCTCTAATTAAAAACCACCAAATCAACAGAGGCCTCCAAAGCAGACACCCAAGCAACCACTACCCCCAAACATAGCACATGCAACACATAGTACACAAAGTCGGTGTGCCAAACAATCACAGCCCGTAAGGACAAACAACATGCCTGATACACTTATAATAGGTGACTCCATAGTCAGACACACTGATGTCCCACTCACCAGACTGAACAAAGAAAAGGGTACAGTAAGCTGCCTGTAGGCTGCTACAATCTGCCACATAACACAAGCATGTAGGTCACTCCAAAGCAAGTACAAATATGACTCAGTCATTGTCCATGCTGGTGTGAATGACCTGAGACGTACCTCCCTGGACTACATGAAAAGAGACATAGAGGAGCTCTCCGATTATGTAGGCCAGGCCGGAATGACTCTGACCCTGAGCAGCATCCTACCCCCACCAAGAATGATGCCACAGTACAAACACAGAATGATCAGCTTTAACAATTGGCTCAATTACTGGTGTCATTCCAAGGGGATCCAATGTGTGTCTGCTTGGGATGTCATGCTTGACAAGCCATGCTGCTTTGCCAGGGATGGCTTGCACCTGTCACCCCTGGGTGTCTGGATATTGGCTAAGGCTCTTGCCACATCCATAGTGCCTTTTGTAGGCAAGGCTGAAAAGACAAACCCACCTCCCTAGAAAACATAAGTGGAAAAAACATAAGGGTAATGCTGCTCAATGCCAGAAGTCTAAACCTCAAGATGCATGCTCTCGAGGCCCTCCCCAGTACGGAGAACATCGATGTCTGTGCAGTGATGGAAACCTGCATCAAAGCTCCTGAGAGCACCCCAGCACTACCAGGTTATACCTCATATCATGCTTTTTGGCCCCAAAATCTGGACCAAACCACAAAAGGAGGGGGAGTATAAATATTGAGCAAAGATACCCACACGTCCAGGTTACTGACAATGCATGAAGCATCAGAGACCATCCATGTGCAACTAACCATAGGCAAAACTGCTGTACAGTTTGTAGCATGCTACAGACCACCCTCTCAAACCCAGGAACACCACTCAGCCTTCCTGAAGACACTGGAGAGTATGAATGTCTCTCCAAATACCAAACAAGGTACTCACAAATCACCACATAGGTGGTAATCCATTACGTATGGAAGAAGTAATCAGGGACCTAGGGACACAAGTGGACAGTAACCCCACATGTGACACTCACATTGCTAACGTGGCTAGCAAGACAACCTATATTGGCCACCTTATCATGAAAGGATTCACATTTACATCAAGAGAGGTCATTGTGCCCCTATACTCTTCTCTTATCAGGCCCATAATTGAGTACAATGCCCCATTTGGGATGTACCTTACCTGACACCTCCAGCAGTTAGAAAGACCACAAAAGTACCTCACCAAGAGGATAAAGGGTCTCAAACATTTGTCATATGCTGCCTGGCTGACAACACCCCAGCTGTATGCAGTCACATACTGCATACTCAGAGGTGATGTATGCCCGATGTACAAGGCCATGTCCAATACAGAATTGATGGACATGCTCCACCTCAGAAAATCCAAATCCATCAGAGCCGCGAGAGTGAGAGATGTCAACCTCAACACATAAATAAATAGGGTGTGCTGGAGGGACAGATTCATAACCCAGAGGCTCCCTACACTCTGGAACAGAATCCCACTCCATGTTAGGCAGAGCCCCTCACTGACTCTCTTCAACAGGAATCTTGCCAAGTGGATGGGAGATCATAGATTTACACTGGGGGTCTTTACTGTGTCACGTCTAGACAGACGCACAGTAAAGTAAACCCTAAATGGGCATAATATTCACATAGCAAGGGGTGGTGAAAGCCACACACACTCTGGCTAGGCTTATAAATGCCCTAGGGCAGATAGCCTAGTATGAACCTATGAACCTATGAAGATACTAATTGTACAGGACACTAAAGATAAACACAAGGCTTTCTTAACTGATGGTAGAAACCTTGCTGGGAATTCACAGATATGCTCTGAATTACCAAATATTACAAACAATACACCAAACCCACACACATTGCCAACATCCAACCTGACAGGTTCAGTGCAACCCCCCAAAAAAAATGCCAAATATCTATCCCAGCAGAATGCTGGCCCCCTGACATTGCAGATGCTGAGGTAACAGCCAGCATCTTCAAAGCAAAACACACAGCATCAATGGTACGAGATGGTGTCCTGGGCTGTGTCCAACATGAACTCCAAGAAGAATGGAATGCCAAATAACACTACTGCTCAATTTCAGCCTTACCACAAGATATGTACCCAAAGAGTAGTGTACAGCAACAGTGGTCCCTCTCCACAAAGGTGGTGCCTGAATGGATACTGCAAACTATCACCCCAGAATCCTGAGAAGCTTAGTCTGCAAAGCTATGGAAAGGATCATCATGGACCTCAGAAATAAAGATATTGGGGACCTACAGACACTGGACCCTACCCAGTGTGGCTTTCGTAAGGGCAGATCCTGCCCCTTAAACATGTTTGATTCATTTGAAACAGTCATCAAGGCCATTGATGAGGGGAATGTGGTCCACACAGCCTATTTGGACCTTGCAAAAGCCTTCCATACAATACCCCTCGTGTTCATTATAGATAAGCTCACCAGCTTAAATATAAACCCCCTAAGTCAGTAGATGGGTTGCAAACCAACCCAAAGGCAGAACTGACATGGTCAGAAATGCTGCAGCCATGTCAGACTACAAACCAGCTACAACTGGCATCCCACAAGGCTCGGTCCTGGGACCTCCCTTGTTTGGTATATATTTCCCATAGGTACAGGCCAACATGGAAGGACTGTGTCTGAACAAGTTTGCAGAGGACTACAAACTGGGCACCATATCTGACCCTCCAGCTGACACAAGCATCATACAAAAGGACCACATAGAAACAGACAACTGGTGCCAGAGCCATGTCATCAAGCTAATTGCAGAAAAGTGTATAGTCATCCCCTGTGGATAAACAGTAAGTGCCCACGAATTACCACATAGGTGTTAACCCATTAAGTACTTTAGAAGTAATAAGAGACCTGGGGACACAAGTTGATAGATATCTTGCATTTGACAACCGTGTGGCTGTAGTGGTTACAGAAACATACCATATACCCACCTAATCATGAAGGTAGTCACATCTAGATCAGGGGAGGTCATCGTGCCTCTTCAGTCATCCTTCATCAGCCTCACAATTGAGTACAATGGCCCCTGTGGGATGTACCTCATCAGACACCTCCAGCAACTGGAAAGACCCCAAAAGTACCTCACCAGGAGGATCAAAGAGCTCGAACAGATGCCATGTGTTGCCTGATTAAACAAACTGCAGCTCCACACAGTGCCATACTGCCTGCCCAGAGGCAATCTGTGCCTGATGTATAAAGCCATGTCCAAGCTGGAATCAATAAAAATGCTGCACCTTGTACAATCTGAATGCCAGTGAGCTATGCACATGAGAGACCTGAACCCCAGCACTGACATACATAGGACATGCTGTAGTGATTGATCCATAACCCAGAAGCTCCCACCACTCTTGAGTAAACTCCCATTACAGGTTAGCCAGAGAGTCCCTCATTGACTCTCCTCAACAGGAATCTTGATGAGTGGATGGGAGATGGTAGGTTTACCCTGGGTATCACTGTTATGTCACGGGTAGATAGAGGCACAGTATACTAACCTTGAAATATGTCATATCAAAATCCAGTTACAATGTGTGTTGAAGGACAAACACACTCTCTGACTAGCAGTAGAAATGGCCTAGGGCACATTGCTAGTGTTTGTCAATGTCCACCCAAGTTGTGGAATACACTACCGATGTTGGACAAGCCTGGTTTAAGTAGTCCATATCCGAACAAAATGCAACATGGTCATATGTGCACAACTGGCCCTTAACCAGTCTGGTGTGCTCACTATGAATATTTAAAGCAGTGATAGGACTGAAACCCAGGATACTGTCCACCACAGTGAAAGTACTGAACCAGTACACTATACGATATTACGGTGTTTGGTCAGTATGAAAGGATGTTGACACGTGTATGCAAACTATCCTATGGAAACCCTGCAGGCACAGTATAATCCCTGTTGGGTTCAGACACAAAGCAGTTGGGCAGTAAGTACACAGCAAGACTCCCAACACACAACTATAAATGTGAAATATTGTTGAAGGTCACACACAACCACAAATGTGGTGGACTACAGATGTCAACATATGGAAAGCTCACACTGGGCATGCTCGCACACTTCGATAAATGAGACATATGTCAGGCAACAAGCCATGGAAAGCCTGAACTGGGCATGCTCACACACTTAGGCCATGTCTCAGTTTAGCAGTTGGCCACACATATCTGGTATTTGTATGTGTTAATCCAGGAACCAACCACAATACAGCAATCTGCCCAGTGCACACAGTTAAATGACTACAGAGACATAAGTTAAATAGTGGATCCCTTTCATATTCAAACATCTTTCACAGATACACAAGTTGTTCATAGAAACAGGGAAAGCTATGGCAATAAAGACCTGCAAACAGTTTATCAGCAACAAATATTGTGCATCTGAAAATTAAACATATGGGTGTGGAGGTCAATACTAGGCTGTTTACCCTAGGGAATACAAGCTTAGCCAGAGTGTGCTTGGCATCTGCCTCCCCAGTACAGTAGGCTACTGTGCCTCTGTAAAGTAGGCTAGTGTGCTGTGCCTCCGTCAAGCAGGGACACAGTGGAGATCCCAGGGGTTGAATTTGCAATGTCACATCCATGTGGCTGGTGTTTGCTGGAAGACAGTTGGCAAGGACTTATAACAGTAATTGGGCATCAATTACAGACTGAGGGGAGCCTTATCTGCAGTGTCTGGACAATTTCACTGTCAACACTTTGACGTGATGAGTTTGAGGGATTGAAGTGTCGTGCCAATACTGTTCAGAGGCATCCTCCCTCTGTGGGATATTGCTCTGTAATGTATTAGCTCCCTCCTTCTGTTGTATAGCTTATATATGTCTGGTGTACACCAGACATGTCTCCTGTTGTGGAGGAGTCATGGGTTTATTTGGGATAGCATGATCAATGCAAACCTTCCAGATGCTCATATAATGCTATTGTCAAGGATTATGCAGAGTGGCCTGTATAATCCCCCAGCATGGGTCCTTTGAAGTCTTGCACCCCAGTATTCACATGTGCAAAGTCTGCTTTTGATAAATACTTTGTTTGCAGTGACTTCCTTGCCTGGGGGTGGGGATGGGATATGGATGTCCAGGGAAAGTTGGGTATGGTCAGATATTAACAATGGTGTTCTACCTCTGGTGTGGAACATACAGTCCCCATGTTGCAGCTGGTCAGGTCCAATATGTATTCCCCCTTGTGGCTGTGGTGAGTGGTCCTGCCATAGCACATGGATTCACAAATTGTAGTGGCTGTAGGGTGATGTTGTTGAGGCTTGAGTAGTTCCCCCACACAATATACCTGTACCTGATGTTAACCACTATAATGGTGTATGTGAACACCTTCATATCCTACACTGTTCCCAGGGAAGCAAAGTGTGTGTCCTGGATATGGGAGGGGTGGTCTGAACTGGTTGTGTTGTGTGTTACAGGTCCTGTGGTCATGAAGCATGGTATAAAACATAACCTGGCAGTGCTGATGTGCATATCTGACCCTGAAGTAGGCGGCTGTTAATGCATATATATGCTATCCCCCTAACTGACAGATAGTAATAGATGTACATACTTCTATATAAATAATGATGTCAGCACCCTATAAATACTGCAGGAGAAATGTAGACACCCAGTAATTGGAATAGCGCGCTCCGCTAATGCGTCTCTCTCAAGTGTCATAATATAGTTAGGTAGGGGATTGAATCCTGCAAATGCTGAGTGTGTGTGTTTGGGTGAGGGGGGTTAGTGTGTGTGCAATTCTGTGTGAAAGAAATGTCCGTTTTGGCAACTAGAAGAACACACTACATGATGCACATTCCTCTTTATAAACACTGATGATGTCAGCACCCTATAGGTAAAGCAGGAGAAGGGCAACCTCCCAGTAATACGAACAGCGCACTCCGCTAATGCGTCTCTCTCAAGTGTCATAACATAGTTAGATAGGGGTTTGAATCCTGCAAATGCTCAGTGTGTGTGTGTTTGGGTGAGGGGGGTTAGTGTGTGTGCAATTCTGTGTGAAAGAAATGGCCCTTTTGGCAACTAGAAGAACACACTACATGATGCACATTCCTCTTTCTAAACACTGATGATGTCAGCACCCTATAAGTATAGCAGGAGAAGAAAATTCACCCAGTAATGTGAATAGCGCGCTCTGCTAATGTGTCTCTCTCAAGTGTCATAATAGTTAGGTAGGGGTTTGAATCTTACAAAATGCCATGTGTGTTTTTGTCACACAGTTTGTCCATGTGTGTGGGGTGTTGCTCTTAATATTGTATGACATAGATCATATCAGTAATGTCAATGCACACATGAGGTATGTGTGTGCCACATAGACATATGTACCTGTGACCTTAAACAGTTCCCATGTGTGAAGCCTGCCTCATGTGAATACATGTAATTTGCATTACACAACTTTATGACTGTGGTTTTCTGTGCAGGGGCTGCATTTGGTAAGTGAATATACAGTGAGAGTAGTCTATGGTGTCATCTTACCAGCGAGGGATACACTTCTGGTCTGGAGCATATAGTCCACATGTTGGTGATGAACAGGTGCAGCATGTTTTCCCCTCTTGTGGGAGTGGTAATAAGTTGTTCCATAGCAATTGAGTGTATGGATTCTAGGAAACTTACACCTAGGGTGTTGGAGCTTCAGTAATGCTCCCAGTCTATGTGTGGGTAAATGAAGCTGCCCAATATAGTATTGTTTGGAGACACCTGCAGATATTCATGTATTCATAAGTAGGCCAAGTGGGTTACCTGGGTTTGGGAGTGCGGTGTGTGCCAGGCTATGAACTGGAAGGCAGTCTTACCCACTGTTAGTTGCACTTGGATAGTCTCTGATGCTTTGTGCTGTGCCACCAACCTGGAGGTGTGTGTATCTTTGATGAATATTGATACTCCCCCTCCTGTTCTGTTTCAATGCAGGTTTTGGGGCCGACAAGCATGGTATAAGATATAACCTACCAGTGCTGGGGTGCTTTTGGGAGCCTTGAACCAGGATTCTGTTACTGCACAGATACTGATGTTCTCCATGCTAAGGACAGTTTCCAGTGCATGAATCTTGAGGTTTACACTGCTGGCGTTGAGTAGCATTACTATTAGTTTCCTATCCCTTGTGATACCTATGCAGGTGGTCTTGTCTTTTGAGCCTTGCTTAAAAAAGGCACTATGGGGGTAGCAAGAGCCTTTGCCAATATCCGAAAGCCCATGGGTGACAGGTGCAAGCCGTCCCTAGCAAAGTATCGTGGCTTGTCGAGCATGTCATCCCAGGCTAACAGGCATTGGATCCCCTTTGAATGACACCGAAACATAAGCCAGTTGTTGAAATTGATCATCTTGTCTACATATTGTGGCATCATTCTTGGTGAGGGTAAGATGCTACTCAAGGTCAGGGTCATACCAGTCTGGGCCACGTGCTCAGAGAGCTCCTCTATGTCACTTATCATGTAGTCCAGGGAGGTACGTCTCAGGTCATTCACACTGGCATGGACACTGACTGAGTCCTATTTGTACATGCCTTGGAGTGACCTGTGTGCTTGTGTTATGTGGCAGATCATAGCGCCCGACAGGCATCTCACCGTGCCCTTCACCTTGTTCAGCCTGGTGAGCGGGACGTCAGTGTACCTGACGATAGAGGCACCTATCACAAGTGTAGCAGGTGTGTTGTTTAGCCTTACATGCTGTGACTTTTTGGCACACTGGCTTTGTGAGCTATGTGTTGCACGCGTTCTGTTCTGGGGTAGCGGTTGCTTGTGTGTCTGCTTTGGAGGTGTCTGCTGCTTAGGCAGAATTTTATTTAGAGACTCCTAGTATGTTTTCGTGTGTTTATTTGTTTGTATTGCTGCCGTGGTAGGTCTATGTGAGACTGGAATTTTAGTGACTGTGGTTTCCTTCTCCTCCTGACAGGTTTTGCCAGTACTGAGTTGAGAGAGCTTAGCCTGCAGTTTGGCTATATGGTTGCATCTCTCACATGTGTTGGAATTTGTTGGGAGGAGGAGAGGGTTGTCTGTGTACATGAAGCAGTTGTAACATTGCCTCTAGATTCCCAGATTCACCAGCTGGACCGGAGAGGAGATTGACAACTGACCTTTGGACATGCTAGAATAGTATTGGGAATTCCTTTATAATTAACAACAAAAAGGGCCAATGGGGAACAAGGTAGTCAAGGTGAGTTTGTGAGGGTGTAGTGCTTTTAATTTGTTAGTGCTGGCATATATAAATGCTTTAGTGAGCAAGTGCCAGGTAACTCAAATGCAATGTGTTACAGGTAACTTAAATGCATAAATGACAAACAGTAACTTTCTGTCAAGTGAAACAAGGACATACGTACAGTAAGCAATGCAGATGTTACTAGGGATCCACAGAGGCACTGTAAAGCTGCGTTTCAGGTGAAATTAGTGTTTCAGGGAAATAACAAGCAAACAAGCATACAAACAAAGCTACATTCAGCAGGCATGGATCTATTCTATGCTACAGCAAACAAGGTGTACCAATTTCAGTAAGAAACAGTTCAAATATGCAGGCACTATAAGCCTTTAGCCAGAAATTCCCAGCTCAGACGGGCAGAGTCCAGCCTCTCCTCCCACAAGAGTGCAGACCATGAACTTTCGTAATGTAAAATAACTGGCCTGAAGCCCAAGTGCTTAAACCAGAACTAATACACATTTAGAATAACAGACACTGAGCCCTCAATCAGCAGTTCCCAACTTAGTAGGATGCATACTACCTGTCCTGCCACCACAGTATCCCTGACATTTAATGAGACTCACCTCCTGTCATAGTTAGTTGTGTGTTTTGGGGCTGTCAAGCATGGTATGAGGTGTAACCTGTTATTGCTAGGGTGCTCTTGGGAGTCTTGAACCTGTTGTCTATTACTGCACAGATATCAACATTCTCCATGCAGAGTAGAGGTTTAACTGCATGCATCTTGCGGTTTACATGTCCATCATTGAGTATCATTACTTCCATTTTCTTATCCCCTGTGCTACCTATGTAGGTGGCTTTCTGTTTACAGCCTTACCACCAGAATGCAAAGATGTGAAGACATTACACTATGGTAATTAATAGGGGTGTACCAAACATTACAATGACAATCATACTGTTAATGCATCAGGCATGCTGGGATATACCCACAATGATATCATTACACTGTACAGTTAACAACATGATAATATTACTACACTTCTATATAGTCACCCTGTGCATCAGCACCATGTTAACTGGTCCTGTATCAATGTTACAGATTGCAGGAGGTGGCACAGTTTCATCATATGCACAGGGTGTGTACTTGGTATGCCTGAGTCTGCCACTGATACAACCAATCAACATGTATGTGTGTGTGTGTTAGTGAGGGACAACCATAGAAGATGGGGCAATGTTGGTGCAGTGTGTGCGTGTATGTGTTAGCCCTAGGTGTTAGCATTATGCATGTGTGTATGCATGCACACAGTTCCACCTCATGGCTGCCATATACGGGTGTTTGTGGACAGCCACAGACTGTACCTGCCAGGTCATACAGATCACTGTGTCTGGCCATGGACATGGTACCTGTGCCTGGCAGGGGTGCTACGGACAGTATCAGGTAAGTCAGACTGGGTACTGTCATCAGAAGCAGGTGGTTGATGACTGGAGACATGTCCCTGCTGGGACTGTCCAGAGCCACGTGCACGTGGTCTCCTAGGGCGGTCTGATGACAGCACAGACCCAGCATTGCTGGGGCTGGTACTGGCACTATGGGAGTGGCCACGGGTTTGTTGTCATCCGTGACGACTGCCAGCTGCTGCTGCTGTTGCTGGCATACGTCCACATTGACGCCTCAACCATCCTGCATTGCCCTGGCTCATGGACATGTAGTTGTGGAACAGATCTAATGTGTCCCCCCAACGTCTGTCAATGACCTCGGTGAAATTACGGATGGCAGCCGCAACGTCACGCATAGTGTCATTCATAGCAGTGCAATGTGCTCTCAGCTCCCTCAGACCCTGTCTGGTGTACCGTTCCATACGTGACTGTGCCTGCATTACAGCCCGGAACATAGCTGAGGTTGAAAGACCTCTGTAGGCACGTCTGACAGGGGCAGTAGGACCACGGATGCTCCCACGAGAACCCCTGGACATCTGCCTGTGTGGTACCATGTCAGGACTCTGGCCATGGCTGCTGTGAGGGGATGCATGTGCCACTGATACCACATTACCCTGGTCAATGCCCACTGTATGCTGTCCATCACATAGGGATATTGATGACAATGGATGTATTGGCAGGATGACTGTGCGCATTGATGGGATTGACAGCTGTGTACTGTCGATTGGCTGACCAACAACAGACCCTGGCACACCTCCCTGTGCCATTACACAGGTATCATCATTATCACTATCCCCAGCAGCAGATTCAGGTTCCCTGCTGCACACCACCACAGCAGCACCAGAACCTGTGAGGGGAAGACAGGAAACACAGTTTACAATGTGTACCCAATGTTACCACACATGCACACATGCACACATGCGCACATGCGCACATGGGCACATGCACACATGCGCACATGGGCACATACACATGGGCACATGGGCACATGCACACATGCACACATGGGCACATGGGCACATGCACACATGGGCACATGCACAAATGCCCACATGGGCACGTGCACACATGCACACATGGGCACATGCACACATGCACACATGGGCACATGCAAACATGCACACATGGCCACATGCACACATAGGCACATGCAGACATGGGCACATGCACACATGGGCACATGCACACATGCACACATGGGCACATGCACACATGCACACATGCACACATGCACACATGGGCACATGCACACATGCACACATTCACACATTCACACTCCTCAGTACATGAGATACAAACACACAGACACAAACACACCTGCAATCAAACACATAGCAATACCATTTCAGGGTATTATTACTATTATTATCATTAGTATTAAAGGATTGTTATTACACACTCACCAGCATGGATTGGCTGCCTTGCTGTTACACCAGAGGGACCTGCACAAATAAGACATTTATTGTCAGTGGGCACAACTGTGCTATTGATACTGTGAGTATGATACAGTTCAGTAGTACAACAGTTGACTTTCACAGGTCTACTGCCGATATTGAGAATATCACTCTTGCACAATAATTACCAGGATAACAGCTACAAACACAGTACACACCTCACACATGCATAAACTACCAGTGTAGAGATCAGTCAACTATTGATATGGCATGTTACCTGCACGCTCCAAGTCCTCCTGCTGGGTGGCTCCAGCCACCATCATTACACATGTGTGCAGATGTTGTTGTTGGGCTGGAGCCACAACACTTAGGAGAAGCCCCTCCAGTCTGGTGAGGGGAGGGTGTATAGCTGCCCCACCACCTGTGGCAAGCTGTTGCCTGTGGATATCAGATGCACGCTGATTGACATTTCTAATTAAATCACTGCAGTGATGGCGTACCTGCTCATATGTCCGGTTATGCATGCCTATGTCATTTACCCGACGGACAAGGTCTTGCCACAGTGCAGCCCTCTCCTGCTGGTTCTAGCTGGTGTGGGAAAAGAATGTGGCAAAATCCCGCACCAGGCTCTGATGTATCTCCTCTTCCTCTGCAGCAGAGTATGTGGGGTTGTGCTGGTGCACCATTGCCCTGGAAGGAAAAGAAAAATATGTGAGCAAGTGATATGGCACACATAATACTCTACTGTAGTGATATCACTGATCTGCCATATATAGCATCTGTCTGTCAATTGGGAGATACACATGTAAATGACCACATATCAGTGCTCAGCCGACAGCTGTGTAACAGTGCCTGGCACACTCCATACAACAAACAAGTATACTCCAGCAGTCGGCACACTGTTTGAGGTCCAATGCACAGCCTCACACTGGGGGTTTGTATCAAGGTAATGTATTGGGAACATTGTCAACCCATGCAATGCACAGTACAAATTTCACTGGTAATGCACCGTAGTCTTTGTTGCCATAACCATACCTACACCGCAGTCACATACAGGGAACCACAGCACAACATATGGCAATGTAGTATGTTTGTATCCCAATACCTGACACATCTTTCTCTGGCCTCACACCAAGGACACACACTACCATGACAGACACAAAGTCATGCTGAGCAATCACACCATTACAGACCTTGCACACAGTCAGTGGCACACTCATTCCACCTTACATAGTTGGTATTGCAATGAGTACATGTGTGTGTGCATTGTGTCATAGGCAGGTAGTATGCTATTGGGCCTGGGCCTACAGCAGCATACTGTTATGCTAAGCTGCCCCTTGGGACACATGTAATGTGATTGTACTTGCTCCTGTCAAACAGTTACACAGGGTGACTCATATGGCATACTACCTATCTGCATAACATTCAACAGGGGTATGTCTGACATCTACTAATGGGGAGCCTTGCTTCTTAATGCTGGGTGGTTTACTCCAGGGTATGTCTTATTTGTGGGTAGGAACCTGTACCTCCACCATGTGCTCTTTACTGCGGTGCCAAGGATGACAGACATAGGTCATTTAGGCTGGGGATATTATGAGGTGTTACCATGGTTGTTGGACAAATGTTATGGGTGTGACTTAACTATGTATATCCAGCAGTGGTAACCTCTGTGTAGTTAGTTTGAGAGGCACTCTATCTGTGGTTTTGTCAGTCACTCTGCATAGGTAATGTGTTTGAGGGCATCATCACTGTTTGTTAGGTATGACTGTGTCCTTCTCCCTTTCTGTAGTTGTCATGGGAGGTACATACTGTGTAGGACATTATAAGGTGTAGAGGGGTACAGTGACCCACATTTCACTAGCTGACACACCATTTCTGCTGATACGTACCATGTACAGGTATTACAAGACTGGTGTGCCACTGTGAATATCAAAGGGGAGGCTATTGTACACTTGTTTCCCATGTTCCCTCCTGACACATCCAGTAGTAGGCAGGCAACCACATATGTGGTGGTTAGTGGTGGAAGTGTTTTGGAATGGGGTATGATACTCCTGTATCCACACTGGTGTTCAGTCCATGCCTTTGTCACCAGGCACCTGTTGCAATACATCTGCACACATGTGCCTCTCTCAGTACATATATATATATATATATATATATATATATATATATATATATATATATATATATATATATATATATATATATATATATAGAGAGAGAGAGAGAGAGAGGGGGGAGAGATATTCATATACATACATATCTGTAGACATTCATATCTGTCTGTATATGTGTATGTATCTATATATATATATATATATATATATATATATATATATATATATATATATGTATGTGTCTATTACATAATATATGTATATACATATTCTATCTATCTACGTATATATGTTCATAGGTTCATAGGCAGGTACTAGGCTATTGGCCCTAGGGCCCATACAAGCCTAGCCAATAAATTTACCCTGGCTTTCACCACCCAAGAAAAGTATTTTCCTATGCCCCTGTTGAGCAGAGCCACAGAAGTGATTCCCGGGGTGAATTTCCCATTTCTCATCCAATCATCAAGATTTTTCTTGAAGAGTGCTAATGAGAAGCTCTGTTTGACATAGATAGGTAGTCTGTTCCAGAGTATGAGAAGTCTCTGGGACAGGAATCTATCCCTCCAGCATGTTCTGTTTATTGTGGTGACAAGGTTAAGATCCATAGAGCATGTAGCTCAGAGGGATTTATTTAAGTGGAGTATGTCCAACAGCTCTGGGTTTGATATAGCTTTGTATGTTAGGCAGAGAACGCCCCTGAGAAGGCGATATGTGATGGAGTAAAGCTGTAGTTTTTTGAGACGGTCTGCATAGGGCATCTGTTTGAGGCCAGTAATCCTCTTTGTGAGGTATTTCTGTGGTCTTTCCAGTTGTTGCAGATGTCTTGTGAGGTTCATACCAAAAGGGGCGTTGTACTCTATAATGGGTCTAATAAGTGATGAGTAGAGGGGAACAATGACCTCTTTTTTCTGGATGAGAATCATTTTGTGATGAGATGAGCCATGTAGAAGGATTTCCTGACCACTGTGGCAATGTGATTATCAAAGCAGAGACTACTGTCCATCTGTGTCCCAAGGTCTCTTATCACATTTTCGGCATTAAGTAGACTACCACCTATGTGGCAGTTCATGGGTACAGAGTTTTTACCAAAGGGGATGACAATACACTTTTTGGCATTGAACTTCAGGCCATGGCTTTGACACCAGGTATCTGTCTCAGTGAGGCCCTTTTGTAGTTTGTCCACATCATTAGGAGTTGCGATTATGGCTCCTAGTTTGCAGTCATCTGCAAACTTTGTTAGCCAAAGACCTTCTGTGTTGGCCTGCACTTCAGAGAAATAGATACCAAACAGGAGAGGACCCAGGACTGAACCCTGTGGTACTCCACTTGCCACTGTTGTGATATCGGATTTGGAATTTGCTGTTTGCTACTGTATCTTTTTCTTCTGTCTCTGTAAAAAAAGAAAAAAAAAAACAAAAAAATATCCTTGTTTTCCTGCCTTACTGAACTAGAATAGTCCAGTCTTCAGATTTTGCTGATCTCTGGGCTTTGTCATAGTTCCTGTGCTATCCATATCCTTATTTGGATAAGAAGAAGCTTCTTTGTTCACCAGTGGGAGTAAGGAGCACTGAGCAACCTATTTGTCCCTAGAGGAGTGGTTCCAGCCCAGCAACTTGTAGTTTATTGGCCATTTTGGGTCAATTCCTGGCTATTTTCAACTCCCTGCTATAAAGCCCGTTTTTGTGCGCTTTTGCGATTGTATACGACTCAGCACAGCTCCTTGTGGTGTCCTGCAGAGTTATACAAGCAGTAGAGAGTGAAAAAGTGACTTTCCTTGATTTTTAAGTATTTTTTCTGGCTTTCGTTTTAATTACTGTATCTCAACTCCATTTCGTCTAAAAAACAGCTCTGCATATTGTTTATACTGTACCTGTGTTGATTCTTAACTGTTTGCACTTTAAAAAAGTTATTTTTGTTTAATTTAACTGTTAGGCTAACACACTCAAGTGCGCTAGCCATTTTATAGCATTTATTGTTTGCTACTGTATCTTTTTCTTCTGTCTCTGTAAAAAAAAGAAAAAAAAAACAAAAAAAATCCTAGTTTTCCCACCTTACTGAACTAGAATAGTCCAGTCTTCAGATTTTGCTGATCTCTGGGCTTTGTTATAGTTACTGTGCTATCCATATCCTTATTTGGATAAGAGGAAGCTTCTTTGTTCACCAGTCGGAGTGGGGAGCACTGAGCAACCTATTTGTCCCTAGAGGAGTGGTTCCAGCCCAGCAACTTGTAGTTTATTGGCCATTTTGGGTCAATTCCTGGCTCTTTTCAACCCCCTGCTATAAAGCCCATTTTTGCATGCTTTTGCACATGTATACGACTCAGCACAGCTCCTCGTGGTGTTCTGCACAGTTCTACAAGCAGCAGAGAGTGAAAGAGTGACTTTCCTTGATTTTTAAGTATTTTTTCTGGTTTTTGTTTTAATTACAGTATCACGACTGCATTTCACCTAAAAAACAGCTCTGCATATTGTTTATACTGTACCTGTGTTGATTCTTAACTGTTTGCACTTTAAAAAGTTGTTTTTGTTTAATTAACTGTTAGGCTAACACACTCAAGTGCACTAGCCATTTTATAGCATTTACTGTTTGCTACTGTATCTTTTTCTTCTGTCTCTGTAAAAAAAGAAAAACAACAAAACAATATCCTTGTTTTCCCGCCTTACTGAACTAGAATAGTCCAGTCTTCAGATTTTGCTGATCTCTGGGCTTTGTCATAGTTCCTGTGCTATCCATATCCTTATTTGGATAAGAGGAAGCTTCTTTGTTCACCAGTGGGAGTGGGGAGCACTGAGCAACCTATTTGTCCCTAGAAGAGTGGTTCCAGCCCAGCAACTTGTAGCTTATTGGCCATTTTGGGTCACGTCCTGGCTCTTTTCAACCCCCTGCTACAAAGCCCAATTTTGCACGCTTTTGCGCTTGTATACGACTCAGCACAGCTTCTCGTGGAGTCCTGCAGAGTTCTACAAGCAGCAGAGAGTGAAAGAGTGACTTTCCTTGATTTTTAAGTATTTTTTCTGGCTTTCGTTTTAATTACTGTATCTCGACTGCATTTCGCCGAAAAAACAGCTCTGCATATTGTTTATACTGTACCTGTGTTGATTCTTAACTGTTTGCACTTTAAAAAGTTATTTTTGTTTAATTTTACTGTTAGGCTAACACACTCAAGTGCACTAGCCGTTTTATAGCATTTACTGTTTGCTACTGTATCTTTTTCTTCTGTCTCTGTAAAAAAAAAAAAAAACAAAAATATCCTTGTTTTCCCACCTTACTAAACTAGAATAGTCCAGTCTTCAGATTTTGCTGATCTCTGGGCTTTGTCATAGTTCCTGTGCTATCCATATCCTTATTTGGATAAGAGGAAGCTTCTTTGTTCACCAGTGGGAGTGGGGAGCACTGAGCAACCTATTTGTCGCTAGAGGAGTGGTTCCAGCCCAGCAACTTGTAGTTTATTGGCCATTTTGGGTCAATTCCTGGCTCTTTTCAACCCCCTGCTATAAAGCCCCTTTTTTCCTCGCTTTTGCACTTGTATACAACTCAACACAGCTCCTCGTGGTGTCCTGCAGAATTCTACTAGCAGCGGAGAGTGAAAGAGTGACTTTCCTTGATTTTTAAGTATTTTTTCTGGCTTTCATTTTAATTACTGTATCTCGACTGCATTTCGCCTAAAAAACAGCTCTGCATATTGTTTATACTGTACCTGTACCTGTGCTGATTCTTAACTGTTTGCACTTTAAAAAGTTATTTTTGTTTAATTTAACTGTTAGGCTAACACACTGAAGTGCGCTAGCCATTTTATAGCATTTACTGTTTGCTACTGTATCTTTTTCTTCTGTCTCTGTAAAAAAAGAAAAAAAACAAAAAATATCCTTGTTTTCCCACCTTACTGAACTAGAATAGTCCAGTCTTCAGATTTTGCTGATCTCTGGGCTTTGTCATAGTTCCTGTGCTATCCATATCCTTATTTGGATAAGAGGAAGCTTCTTTGTTCACCAGTGGGAGTGGGGAGCACTGAGCAACCTATTTGTCCCTAGAGGAGTGGTTCCAGCCCAGCAACTTGTAGTTTATTCACCATTTTGGGTCAATTCCTGGCTCTTTTCAACCCCCTTCTATAAAGCCCGTTTTTGCGTGCTTTTGCGCATGTATACGACTTCAGCACAGCTCCTCGTGGTGTCCTGCAGAGTTCTACAAGCAGCAGAGAGTGAAAGAGTGACTTTCCTTGATTTTTAAGTATTTTTTCTGGCTTTCATTTTAATTACTGTATCTCGACTGCATTTCGCCTAAAAAACAGCTCTGCATATTGTTTATGCTGTACCTGTGTTGATTCTTAACTGTTTGCACTTTAAAAAGTTATTTTTGTTTAATTTAACTGTTAGGCTAACACACTCAAGTGCGCTAGCCATTTTATAGCATTTACTGTTTGCTACTGTATCTTTTTCTTCTGTCTCTGTCAAAAAAGAAAAAAAAAATATCCTTGTTTTCCCGCCTTACTGAACTAGAATAGTCCAGTTTTCAGATTTTGCTGATCTCTGGGCTTTGTCATAGTTCCTGTGCTATCCATATCCTTATTTTCCTTTTAAATTTTTTTTTTGGGGGAAAAAGAGGGCGCTTTTTTTTTTTACTGGCACCTTTGTCCTGAGAGTGTTCA
>NC_056739.1:681711595-681743457 GCF_019279795.1 Protopterus annectens | reverse complement strand
TAGGGGGGCCATTTTTTATAAGCCTAGCCAGAGTGTGTGTGGCTTACACCACACCTTAGGATGAGAATACTATGCCCATTTAGGGTTTAGTTTACTGTGCCTCTGTCTAGCAGTGACACAGAGATGACCCCCGGGGTAAACCTACGATCTCCCATCCACTCGTCAAGATTTCTCTTGAATAGAGGTGAGGGCTCTGCCTAACATGGACTGGGATTCTGTTCCAGAGTGTAGGGAGCCTCTGGGTTATGAATCTGTCCCTCCAGCACGTCCTATTTATTTCTGTGCTGAGGTTCAAGTCTCTTGCTCTCGTGGCTCTGATGGAGTTGGATTTTCTGAGATGGAGCATGTCCATTAATTCTGGATTGGACATGGCCTTGTACGTCAGGCACAGATCACCTCTGAGTAGGTGGTATGCGACTGAATAGAGCTGGAGTTTCTTCAGCCGGGCAGCATATGACATATGTTTGAGACCCTTTATCCTCTTGGTGAGGAACTTTTGGGGTCTTTCCAACTGCTGTAGGTGTCGGGTAAGATACATCCCAAATGGGGCATTGTACTCAATCATTGGCCTGATAAGAGAAGAGTACAGGGGCACAATGACCTCACTTGATCTAGATATGAATCCCTTCATGATAAGGTGGGCAATATAGAAGGTCTTCCTAACCACTTTGGCAATGTGAGTGTCAAATGAGAGGTTACTGTCAACTTGGGTCCCTAGGTCCCTGATTACCTCTTCCGTACTTAATGGATTACCACCTATGTGGTAATTTGTGGGTACCTAGTTTTTCCCAAAGGGTATGACTATACATTTTTTGGCTGCTCAGCTTAAGGCCATGGCTCTGGCACCACTATCCATTTCTATGAGGCCTCTCTGAAGGATGCTTGTGTCCGCTGGAGTATCAATTATGGTGCCCAGTTTGCAGTCATCTGCGAACTTTGTCAGCCACAATCCTCCTATGTTTGCCTGCACCTCGAAAATAAATGCCGAACAAGAGGGGTCCCAGGACTGAGCCCTGTGGGACACCGCCAGACCGGGCTTAGAGCCGATATGGCTCCAGCAACTCTGCCCCTGTAGGTTATGTCCTTGAGCCAGTTTGCAACCCATCTTGTGACATATGGGTTTACATTTAAGCTGGTGTGTTTATCTATGATGCCTGAGTGGGGTATTGTGTCAAGGCTTTTGTAAGGTCAAGGTAGGGTGTGAGAACTGCTTACCCTCATCAATGGCCATAGAGTCTGTTTCAAAAAAGTCGACTAAGTTGAAAAGGCAGGATCTGCCTTTGACAAAGCCAAATTGTAGGATCCAATGTCTGTAGGTCCCCAATGTCTTTTGTTTATGAGTTCCATAATGATCCTCTCCATAGCTTTGCAGACCAGGCTCGCTGCTTATGGGGCGTAATTTCCAGGGTCCGTGAGAAGCACCGCCTTTGTGGAGTGGGACCACTGTTGCCATACGCCACTCTTTTGGGTACATATCCTGTAGTAAGGCTAAGATTAAACAGCAGCCTTATGTGTGGGTTTAGTTCCTCTTGAGTTCATGTAGCACACAGCCCGGACACCGTCCGGTCCCATTGATGCTGTGATTTAGCTTTAGAGAGGCAGCTCTCACCTGGGCATCTGAGATGTTAGGGAGGCTACACTCTGCTGGGATAGATATTTCTCCTTTTGGGGGGGGGAGGAGAAATTTGCACTGAACCTGTCTGCCAGAATGTTGGCAATGTCTGTGGGTTCAGTGTATTTTGTGTCATTTTGACTAATCCTGGAGCATATCTGGGAGTTTCCACCCAGGTTTCTAACATAGCTAAAGAAGGCCTTGTGATTGTCATTTGTGTCTTTTGCGATTTTTCTCTCAAAGTTGGCCTTGGATGATTTTATGAGTGATCGTAGTTTTTTTGCTAGTACTGATCAGAGATGCCTTCCCTTTTAGGGATTTTGCTCTGTCATGTGTAGCTTCCTCCTCCTGTTGTAGAGTTTGTTTATGGCTGGGGTCCACCAGACCGGGCGCCTGCCTTGGGGAATGGGTCTTGGTTTTATTTGGGATTGCATGATCCATGCATTCTTGAAGGTGCTCGAGAAGGCATTTGTAAAGGATTCAGCAGTGTGCGTTGTGGTTTCCACTGGCCCAGGGGCCTTGAAGGATACCACTTCAGTCTTAAGAAGTGTGAAGTTGGTTATTGAGAAGTTCTTCACTGTGGTCTTTTGTGCAGGGGGTGGGGGCGGGATGTGGATTTCCAATGAGATTAATTTATGGTCTGATCTCACCAATGAGGGATATACTTCTGGTGTGGAGCATTTTGTCCCCATGTTTGTGATGATCAGGTCTAGTATATTATCTCCTCTTGTGGGAATGGTGACTAGTTGTTCCATCGTATTTGAGTTTATGAATTCTAGGAACCTTTGGGCTAGGGTGTTGGGGCTTGAGTAATGTTCCCAGTCTATGTTTGGGTAGTTGAAGTCTCCCAATATGATGGTATTTTGAAAGACATTCATACTCTCCAGTGTCTTCAGGAAGGCTGTGTGGGGTTCCTGAGTTTGAGAGGGTGGTCTGTAGCATGCCACAAACTGTAGGGCAGTTTTGCCTATGGTTAGTTGCACCTGGATGGTCTCCGATGTTTCGTGCATTGCCACTAACCTGGAGGTGTGGGTATCTTTGATGAATATGGATACTCCCCCTCCTTTTGTGGTTCGGTCCAAGTTTTGGGGCCGGAAAGCATGATATGAGGTAAAACCTGATAGTGCTGGGGTGCTCTCAGGAGCCTTGAACCAGGTTTCAGTCACTGCACAGACATCGATGTTCTCCATAGTGAGGGGGGCTTGAGCCGCATCTTGAGGTTTAGACTTCTGGCATTGAGCAGCATTACCCTTAGTTTTTTCCACTTGTGTTTTCTAGGGAGGTAGGTTTGTCATTTGAGCCTTGCCTAAAAGGCACTATGGGGTGGCAAGAGCCTTAGCCAATATCCGAAGCCCAGGGTGACAGGTGCAAGCCATCCCTTCTAAGCAGTGTGGCTTGTCACATGTCATCCCAAGCAGACAGACATTGATCCCCTTAGAATGACACCAGTAATTAAGCCAATTGTTAAAACTGATCATTTTGTCTTTGTACTGTGGCATCATTCTTGGTGAGGGTAAGATGCTGCTCAGGGTCAGGGTCATACCGGCCTGGGCTACATAATCAGAGAGCTCCTCTATGTCTCTTTTCATGTAGTCCAGGGAGGTACGTCTCAGGTCGTTCACACTGGCATGGACAATGACTGAGTCATATTTGTACTTGCTGTGGAGTGACCTGAGTGCTTGTGTTATGTGACGGATTCTAGCGCCCGACAGGCAGCTTACTGTGACCTTCTCCTTGTTCAGTCTGGTGAGCGGGACGTCAGTGTGTCTGACTATGGAGTCACCTATTACAAGTGTGTCTGGCATGTTGTTTGGCCTTAAGAGCTGTGACTGTTTAGCACACTGACTTTGTGAACTATATGTTGCATGTGCTATGTCTTGAGGTGGCGGTTGCTTGGGTGTCTGCTTTGGAGGCCTCTGTTGTTTTGGTAGATTTTTAATCAGCACCTCCGAGTATGTTTTTGTGTGTTTATGTGTTTGGTTTGCAGTTGTGATAGTTCTATGTGAGATTGGGTTAGTGGTGTGCGTGGTTACCTTCTCCTCCTGACTGGTCTTGCCAGTACTGAGTTGAGAGAGCTCAGCCTCCAGTTTGGCTATATAGTTGCATCTCTCGCATATATTTGTATTTGCTGGGCGGAGGAGAGGGTTGTCTGTGTACATGAGGCAATTGTAACATTGCCTCAAGATTCCCAGATTCACCAGCCGAACAGGAGAGGACGCCAGCAACTGACCCTTCGACATGCTAGAATAGTGAAAAAGATTGCTGTGTAACTAAGTCAGAAAGGACCTATAGGGAAATGGGTACTCAAGGGAATTTAGGTGAATGAAGTACTTTCTTTTGTTTAAGAGTGCTTTACCTGTATAAAAAATGCCTTAGGAGGAAGTGCTGAGCTTTTCAGATAGAGAATAGGCGTTTAGATTGCAAGTAGAGCGGTTCTAAAGGAAAATTGAAGAGCAGACTTTACGGAGCCAGAAATAGTTTAAACTTGAGTAACCGGCGCTGCCCGATGCTGCTCTATGAGCAACTTCGTGCAAAAGCGCGCAAAAGCGCGCAAAAATGGGCTTTATAGCAGGGGGTTGAAAAGAGCCAGGAATTGACCCAAAATGGCCAATAAACTACAAGTTGCTGGGCTGGAACCACTCCTCTAGGGACAAATAGGTTGCTCAGTGCTCCCCACTCCCACTGGTGAACAAAGAAGCTTCCTCTTATCCAAATAAGGATATAGATAGCACAGGAACTAAGACAAAGCCCAGAGATCAGCAAAATCTGAAGACTGGACTATTCTAGTTCAGTAAGGTGGGAAAACAAGGATATTTTTTTGTTTTTTTTTCTTTTTTTACAGAGACAGAAGAAAAAGATACAGTAGCAAACAGTAAATGCTATAAAACGGCTAGCGCACTTGAGTGTGTTAGCCTAACAGTTAAATTAAACAAAAATAACTTTTTAAAGTGCAAACAGTTAAGAATCTACACAGGTACAGTATAAATAATATGCAGAGCTGTTTTTTAGGCAAAATGCAGTCGAGATACAGTAATTAAAGCGAAAGCCAGAGAAAACACTTAAAAATCAAGGAAAGTCACTCTTTCACTCTCTGCTGCTTGTAGAACTCTGCAGGACACCACGAGGAGCTGTACTGAGTCGGATACAAGTGCAAATGCTTGCAAAAACGGGCTTTATAGCAGGGGGTTGAAAAGTATGTCTTTTGTATTTTGTAATATCAGTAAACAAAAAACAACAGCATTGTAGATAAAATACTTAACATTACTAATCATAGGCAGAGTTACAATACAAACTCTTTGCTAAAAAAATGCCTTACTCAAAAAATACTGAAAGCAAATGACTGCTTATTAGA
Source organism: Protopterus annectens (assembly GCF_019279795.1). Taxonomy (NCBI): domain Eukaryota; kingdom Metazoa; phylum Chordata; order Ceratodontiformes; family Protopteridae; genus Protopterus; species Protopterus annectens. Next base: position 681,738,493 of record NC_056739.1, on the reverse strand, counting down.
AGTGCAAGACCCATAAAATGTGACTCCCACAACTCAAAAAATAAACTTCAGTTACAAAACAAATGCAATGAATAATGAAAACTCACCATAGAGCTATTAAAGTATTTCTTCAGGAGCATCTGCATCCCTGGCATGTTGTGGGGGTGGGCCTCCACATCCTTAAATGAATATGTCATCTTTGAGATCACTATACCTCAGAATAAAACAGATGCTGATTTTGTGGGAACATGAGTGAAATTCTTGGCTAGGCTTATAAGGGCCTCCAGACCAATAGCCTAGTATCGTCCTATGAACCTATAATAAGGGGGATGCTCTGAGATACTGTAACCTTGGACTTAACAGATTTTTCCAGAATCACATATCATAAATGATATTGCATTTCTAAGATTGCCTTGGAATATTTAGGAATGTCTGGGAATACCGCAGGATAAACTTAGCACTTTTCCCCTGGGGAATAACTGTTGTAATTGTTTAGCCACATAAAGTGTAGCACTGAGGGTCAATAAAATACAGCATCTGTAAGATGTATTAATTCTACTGCATAGATTTAGCTTTACCACTGCCCCAGCAAAATAAACAAACCAAATACCCAGTGCAACCAGTTTATTTAACACTTAAGTCAAACATTAATCAAACATATAAAAACTGCACCACTATATCAAAATAACAGCATAAAGTGTTGAACCAGTCACCACTGCATTAACTGAACAGCAGTGTTACCACACCCACCTACTGTACCAACCATGCTAACCAGAGTAGGGTGCTGCCACCAGCCACTCCAACCTGTAATCTTACCAAATCAACCAACTCTACCGATACATATACCAATAACACCACCCCCTTAGAATGTACAGATTCTGTTAGCCCCTTTTAACATTTTCTTTTAAAATGAGACAAAGGGAGGGTGAGATGGATGTGTTCCAAATACACACACCAAAGAGATTAGCCAGCTCTCAAACCGAACAATATATAGTGCTCCTCCCCTCTTTCTCTAATCAGTTTTCCCTAACGTCCTTACCTCATTTCCTTGTAACTTCCCCCTTCAATGTCTGCATCTTTTACCTGTCCCTAACAACCATAAATAATACTTCGCAATTGTGCAAAGTTTCACAGAATATCCAGATGTTTGCCTTCTATTTTTGGTCTTTTCTGCATAAAATTTGTGATTTTCTGGCAAATCATGGAGGATTAAAGCCACTAAATAATGACATACCCCCAGATTCCGCAAGCCTTGCATGGTGTGCAGGATTAGTGCAGGAGCTCCAGCAGGCAATATGTCTGCTGTGCGATCCAGGAATAACCTGTAGGGGCGTGCACGAGCACTTCAGCACTAGTCCAGCCCCTGTATGCAAATTCCTCATTTGCATTAGAAATCCATGCAAATGAGGTGAATTTGCGATCCAGGAAGCTGGAAACCAGCAGTGCAGGACTAGTGTAATCTGTAGAAATGTACTCCACCAGAAAAGGAGTACATTTCTGCAAATTACAAAACGGAACATGACAGCTCCAAATAAAGGTTGGATATCATGTATGAAGCATGCCAATGGCCAACTATAAGGCCATTGACATGGAAAACACCTGGAAAAATAAAATCAAATTTTATTTTTTTTTAACCGATCTCAGCTGTTTAAGAGTAGGACAGCGGCGCACAAACGGGATTGGGGGGAAAATAAGAAAATAAACCTAAAATAAGCATTCTAACTAAAATCACTGTTCTGCCATTATACTCAATGGCAGGCAGAAGACAACATGGCGAATGAATAGTGGTTACTAATGGGGAGGCTCAGTGTGGGACATGTAACTATGCATTAGCAGGCAATCCAATACAAATGAGGGGAATGATAGTGAATCCCAGATTTCCCCTGCATGCTAGTCAGTTCCCAACAGTGTAAGAGCAGGAATTACTTGGTGCAAGCCTAGGAGTTAGCTGAAATCATAGGGGGTGTGTGAGGCATACTGTAAGTGGATTGGAGCCCTGTGGCTCAGGTTTGCTCCAAGCTTAGCAGAGCTAAGCAAGGGGATGTGTCTGAGGTTGCCTAGCACTCTTTACATACGCGCACCGGGTTTTAAAGGGAAAAATAAAATTAAGCAAGGAAATAGCAGCTCTGTGCACATTTGAGCACTGTGTTTGCACAGCACACCCCTGGGCTTAAACAGGAAGGCAATGGGAAGGGAAAACACCAGTAGGAAGGTAATCTAGGAGAACTAGCATAGCTGGCAGATGAAATGTATCAGAATCAGCCAATTACACAGGCAGCAGCCTAGCCCAGCCCAAAACACTACTATAAACTAAGCTAACACCTTTCTCTTTGTTTTCTTTTCCCATACTCTACACCACCAGTGTATACAAGCAGTGAAGTTTTAACAAACAAAACAACAAAATGATAGGGACTGCAATAGCTATCATATAACAACATGTGGAAGAAGCCGAGGGTGGTGAGGATATGAATGCTGTCGACCAACCCACAGTGAGGAGATGGAGAAGAGTGTACAGACCCAGGGTAACCTACTAGGGGCTACGAGAGCTGGAGACAGTGGAGCGCTATAGGGTGGACAGGGACCTCTTACAGCAAATTGTTCAACTGTGTCAGCCATGCCTGACACACAGAACTAACAGAGGGGAACCCATCCCAGTGGATACCAAGATATGTGTAGACCTAAGAATACTAACTACAGGTACCTTCCAAAGGCCAACTGGGGATATGATGGGAATCTCACTGGCATCAGCATCCAGGGTACTCCAACAATTCCTGGATGCCATGTCAAGACATGCCGGTGAGCACATATATTTCCCCAACACTCGTAAGGCGTTGGCCAGCAACATGCAACTGTTCCACCAAATAGCAGAATACCCTGAGGTAGTGGGTGCTATAGACTGCATGCACATATGCATCAAAGCACCACCCAGTGAGCGAGGTAGGGTCTACATCAACCACAAAGGTTTCCCCTCCATCAACTGGCAGGTCGTGTGCAATGCCCAGGGCATAATAATGAATGTGTGTGCTGGCTGCTCTGGAAGCTATCACGATTCCCACATCTGGCATCTGATGCAGCTGTACCAGAGATTTGCCAATGGGGACATCCCTTACGGTCACCTAGTGGGGGATACTGGTTATGCACTGGAGCCATGGCTGATGACACCCATCAGAAATGCACACACCTGAACAAGAACTCCATAATGAGGCATATGCACAGACCAGAATTATAACAGAGCATGGGTTTGAGATGCTCAAGCCACAGTTCCAGTGCCTGGACAGATCTGGTGGAGCCTCACAGTACTCACCAGCTATATGTACCCAAATTGTTATCGTATGTGCCATGCTGCACAATATGATCCTGCGGAAACAACTGCAGCAGGAATAGCATGGGGCAGGGCCACAGAGCCCTCCACCCTTGCCAAAGCCTGCACAGGTACAGAGTGACTCAGAGGAGGAACAACCTGAGCCTGACCCAGTAGGCAGAAGGAGGCATGCCCAGGTTGCCCTGGCCTTGGCAAAGAGGCAATGCATAACACACACACTGACACAGGAGGGACCCATGGAATGACACCTCTCTCTGACACGCACATAAAGTAAAATGGATGCCAAACATGACACTACCTGTGTTCAACCATGTGTAGGGAGTGTACTATGTGCATCTGACATGGCAGCCCTGCAGCACCACCCTCAATACTGGGACACCCACAAGGTAAGTCACTCAACCTACCAATTGCTGAATGGAGTAGAATGTGCTATTACCTGTATCTATGGTATTGATGTGAGCATGCAAGGGAATCGGGTGGCTGAATGGTATGCCAGCAAATAGTAGACACCTAAATTGGCACCAGGAGATCTGTAACAAATACTGGTGTCATCATAGTAGCCAGTACTACACAGGGTGACATAACACACTACAGGAAATGTGCTGGGCCACATGTGTATCCATATGACTCACACATGCCACTCAGGGAGGTTCACATACCCAACAACAGTCTCAGCCAGCAGGACAGGTGTAGACAAACACAAACAAAGGCTGTGCTATGGCCTCTGAATGATGCCTATGGGTAACCTCCCCCCAGGCCTACACAGACAGACTACAACAGGTCAGTCAGTGAGATGTTAGTTCTGAAGGGTAGGAAGTCAGAAGCTAATATGTAGGTCAATCAAAGCTAAGACCTGTAGTACACTGATATGCCTCTAGTCAGCATGACAGGTTAGAATACAGAATGAAATGGAGTATCTGACATACCGGTACAGTCATAGCAAATGTGTACAAGTGTCAAGTGTACCTCCCAATCCTGTGTAAAAATGTAGTAACAGTCAGGTGTGCACCCAATCCTGTGTAGAAATGTAGAACAGTCAGGTGTGCCCCCCCAATCCTGTAAAGAAATGTAGAAGTAGTCAGATGTGCCCCCCAATCCTGTGTAGAAATGTACAAACAGTCAGGTGTCCCCCCCCCATAATCCCATGTAGAAATGTAGTAAGAGTCAGGTGTGCGCCCCACTCCTATATAGACATGTAAAAACAGTCAGGTGTGCCCCTTTCCCCATTCCAGTGTAGAAATGTAATAATAATCAGATGTGCCCCCTCCCAACCACTGTGTAGAAATGTAGAAAGTCACAGCTGTGTCCCCTCCCCCAATCCTGCATAAAAATGTAGTAACAGTCAAATGTGCCCCCCTCCCACAATTTTGTGTAGGAATGTAGAAACAGTCAGGTGCGCTCCCCCCAACCCTACTTAGAAATGTAGTAACAGTCAGGTGTGCCCCTCCCAAACCTATTTAGAAATGTAGTAATGGTCTGGTGTGCTCACCAATCTGATGTACATACATCGCAACAGTTAGGTGTGCTCCCCAACAAGCCTATGTAGAAATATAGTAACATGTATGTGTAGGTACAATGGCAGTGGAGCACAGATGCACAGAGGTGGCCAAGGTAGCAGGATAGGTTGTAGCATCTGCACAATATGCAGGTATGTGTGTGTTAGGTTGGTGTGTGTTTCATATTGTGTGAGAGTGGTCAGTATGTATGCATGTTGAGGTAAGACCTGGTGGCCATTGCCCATTGCTGCTCATGACAGGGGCAAGTCCTCACAACTGCAGTGGCAAAGACAATACCCACCAGGATAACACATGCTAGCAGTAAGCCATTGTAAATTTATGGTGGTAATATGTGTCACCATCTGGAAGACTGACATGACATGGCTGTTGAGCTAGTACACAGGGGGAAGTACCCCAGACATACAGTATATATTGTGTCACTGACAAATGGATACACCCTTAGAATTGTACATACAGGTATGCATCACATTTTCTGGTCCTGTGGTAGGGGATATCGGTGCTGTCTGCCTGAACACTTGCAGATCACAAAGGAGGTAGGACTGATGTATGGGGAAACAGCTGATGTACCTGCACATGCCAGCATAACTGGAATGCCCAATGCATAGCTGTGTATTAGATGCAAGTAGTGTCCATAGCACATATGCACCCAGCTCATGCAAACACCACCCACAGGTACCTCCCTGGTCGTATCCCTACTCTAGGGAATGGGTACAGTATGACCCCACCTGTATATGGCAATAGCGAATGAATGCAGAATGCAGTGCAGGTATCCAATGCAGGTGTTTTGCTAGCCATAGGTAGCACCCTGCCAGCATCCACACCATCTGAACAAGACTGATAGAAGGTATTGTCATGAACACCTAGCACACCTACCCTGTCACCCCAGGGGAATATACTGTATGGCGGTCTGGGACTATAGAACTGACAGAATGCAATGGCCTGCTACATCTGGCCTGCATCAACACCAAATTGGCCACAGGCATCTGCCAAGGGCCTGTGTCTCACATGTACTGCCAATGCATGTTATGTCATGGGCACCCAAATAACATAACACACTCCACATAAGCCATATGCAAGGCCATGTGGACAAACCACAGTAACATATCCACATGTCCCACTGCATTAACTGAAGACCATCACCAACACACATCCGTGATGGGGTAATAACCTTAGGGAAAATATCAGAGAATGTATGCATAATATATGGAAGAGGAGAGAATAACAGAGAGGGGAAGGGAGCATAGGCAGCATGGAACATGCAAGGTCTGACACAAAGCTGTGTGCACGCACTATCCCTGGCTGCAAACACATAAATGGGTGGCTACATACCAGCTCATACACCACAATAGGGGTAATGTCCTGATTCATGGCCCCTGCCTCTGGATAACCTTTGCAAATCTGTACAGCTGTGAGATATTGCCACAGCAATATAAGGCCATACTGTCATGTTGATGGATGTACAAGTATGGGATCATCTGCCAGCACTGCACCAAGGTGCTGAACCAGACACACAGACCCAGCAGCAAGTGTCTGCAGCTCCCCCTCCAGAATGGCATAACTTACCATGAATATGTAGGCATCTGCTCACAAAACCACACACAGCTGCAGTCACCCAAGATATCACTGTGAGCAGGAATGTCCACCTGACAGTATATGAGGACAGAAAACATCACAATGTATAACAATACACATGTCTGAATATCTCTGCTAGCAGCAGTACCATGCAGCTGAAGCAGCACAGACACAATCACATACAGTACACACTATCCCCTGCACACTTTGTCCCCTTATTGCCAAATGATCGACGGATACCCTGCAGAAACAGTTTGCTACCTGTAGGTGTACAACACAAAGGTCTGCACTGGAGTACAAACTACCTGGAATCAATTCACACATTCAGTACAGAAGGGCATACTGGGCATGTTCACACACTTAGAGAAATAAAAGCAATGTCAGAAAACAACATGCTGAAAGGTCATACTGGGCATGCTCACACACTTAAACAAATGAAGCCCGTGTCTGTAAACAACAGTGGACCATACATATCTAGCAGTTGCAGATGTTGCAGTGGATAGGAATACAGACATATATCCAAGGACGACACACTATAATAAGCCAAAAGTAGACATACATAGATATGTGGAAGAAAGTGACTGTGACAAGGAGCCATCCATTATGAGGCCTGTTCCACTAAGCACACAGCCAACTGGCTACAACCACATGAGGTCTAAATGTCACTCACTGTAGACATTAGCCACCGGTATCCATCAGCATTACAAACTATGTGGTGCAAGTGCTAGCTGTGCAACATGACTGTACAAGGAAGTAGTCATCTAGCAGCTGTATACACGTACCTGTGGAATATAACCCTGGGTGTGCCCACATGTGGTGCGTCAACCTCTAGATGAATGGGTTATGGCCCATGCACACACACTGCCCTCCCCATAGCCCTACTATGACAAGCCTGCTGAAGTCATTCACTTTGAAATACACCTTTGGAAAAGTTGTAGCATAGTAATCTCCATGGCATGTCCTATAACTGCATACTGCTGGAATGTGATAAACAAGTTAGGTAGTAGTTTTAATCCCAGACATGGCAACTGTGTATGCATCTCATCCTGTGTAGAGAGCAATGCTTTTTAGGCTAGTCACACTCATTACAATTCAAATGCCCTACTTTGGCAAGGCTGCTGATGTCTTTCACTGTGAAATACACCTTTTGGAAAGCTGTAGCCCAGTAACCTCTGTGGCACATCCTATAACTGTGTACTGCTGTAGTCTGATATACTAGTTATGTAGACGTTCTAATCCAAGACATGGCAACTGTTTGTGTGTGTCTCTGTGTAGAGAGCAATGCTTTTTAGGCTAGTCACATCCATTACAATTCCAATGCCTTACTTTGGAAAGGCTGCTGATGTCTTTCACTGTGAAATACACCTTTTGGAAAGCTGTAGCCTAGTAATTTCCATGGTGCATCCTATAACTGTGTACTGCTGTAGTGTGATAAACTAGTTAGGTAGGAGTTCTAATCCCAGATATGCCAACTGTGTGTGTGCCTGTCTGTGTAGAGAGCAATGCTTTTTAGGCTATTCACACTCACTATAATTCAAATGCTCTACTTTGGCAAGGCTGCTGGTGTCATTTACTGTGAAATACACCTTTTGGAAAGTTGCAGCCCTGTACTCTCCATGGTGCATCCTATAACTGCGTACTGCTGTAGTGTGAAAACTTAGTTAGGTAGGAGTTCTAATCCCAAACGTGGCAACTCTGTGTGTTTGTGTCTCTGTGTACAGAGCAATGTTTTTTAGGCTAGTCACACCAACTACAATTCAAATGCCCTTCTTTGGCAAGGCTGCTGATTTCATTCACTGTGAAAAACACATTTCAGAAAGCTGTAGTCCACTAATCTTCATGGCGCATCCCATAACTGCATACTGCAGTAGTGTGATAAACTAGTTAGGTAGGAGTTCTAATCCCAGACATGGCAAGTGTGTGTGTGTGTGTGTGTGTGTGTGTGTGTGTGTGTGTGTGTGTGTGTGTGTGTGTGTGTGTGTGTGTGTGTGTGTGTGTGTGTGCCTGTGTGTGTGTGTGTGTGCCTGTGTGTGTGTGTGTGTGTGTGTGTGTGTGTGTGTGTGTGTGTCTTTCTGTGTAGAGAGTAATGCTTTTTAGGCTACTCATGCTCACTACAAATCAAATGTTCTACATTGGCAAGCCTGCTGATGTCATTAACTGTGAAATACACCTTTGGGGAAGGAGTACTCCAGTAATCCCCGTGGCATGTCCTATAACAGCATAATGCTGTAGTGTGATATAGAACTCTGGTAGGGATTCTATTCCCACACATTTTTGGAGTAATTTTGGTTTAACAGGGTGTGTGTGGATATGGCTGTCCTACATGTTTTAATATCTGTCATGTCAGTGCTCAATGTTTATGAGGAATCCCCATCTGTAGGGTCATCTGCAGACTGGGCAGTGTGTGGTGCCTTGTGTTTCTTGTGTTACCCACAGAGCATCTATCTGTGAACTTCAGAAGGTAGTGTGAGGATTGCAGTCAGTAGATGGTGGCAGCCGCTAGAGTTACTGACTTCATATCCCTCATAGGACATATGTTGCAACAAACCCTGTTACAACAGCAAATGTATGACATTATCACAGCAACATGTCCATATTGGCCCTGTGTTTGTGCCTCCAGCCTCAACTCTGCCAACCTTTGTACATATGTCATACAGTAAGAGGTGCATATGTTCAGTACACCATATTTATTGACATCATATCTGATAACAAGCCAGTGAGATATCAGACTGCTACACATGTTATGTATAGTAGGGGGTATATTTGAGGACATAACCTGGGCATTCTGTGCTTTTGTGTACAGTACTGAGGTCTGTGTACTTATAGTGATTGCCAACAGTGTGTGTATTGTGAATATGTACCTTGGCCTGTGTACAGACTGTGGTAGATTTCATTGTTCTTGGTCCTGTTCTATCTGATGTTACATGCTGCTCCACTGTATGTTACCCTATCAGCTTACATGTTTGTAGGGCCAAACACACACATATCCCATACCACAGACAGGCATCGGACCACACTGTGTAGTGGCCCAGTATATGTAGGATTGGTGTGTGAGTGGCACATATGAGGATGGTGTTGATCAGATAGTTCATATACTGTAATATTATGCTAGCTTACCATATGTGGCTGTGGCTGTGTTCACACTTGTTGTGGTTATGCACTTTCACACAGGTGTCTGTTACTCTGTGCTGTGACATGCCTGTAGAGCCTGCTATCTATGCAGGTACATGTGTATTCCCCCATAGGAAATGTAGGGCAGTGTTGGGGCAGTCAGCCTGCAGCCTGCACAGTGCTTTGTTACATGCCTAGCAGCTTGGTGTACTTACCCAATGAGATGTCATGCCCAAATACTTGCCAGATGTACTACTGCTGGGACACCATAACAGTCATGTATGTCAGACAAAGCAGTGGGATGCTGTACAGATGTATGTCACTAACTAGTGAGTAGTATGTGGCCATGGAACCTCTGCATCAACAGTTATTATGTGTCAGGACAGACAGGAGTGTATGAATTTATAAACTATGGGGGCAAATGTATACCAGTATTTACATGATATACCCATCTACATGGCTGATAACATCCACATTGTCAGGCTTGGTCCACATGTCCTGCACTAAGGGGTTCTGTGTATACCTCTGGACTGATCAGAGTGTGTCAGACTGTCCACATATATTGGCCATATCTCTGCTGTAGTCCACAGGAGCATTACTGTGCTAGCAGTGGCACTGTACTATGATGTACTTAGGATGTCTGTCAGTAGTCAATGGTGCACATGTCAAAAGCAGATGTGACCTCCCACACACACCATGTCTGTGAAGACAATCCCTATTCCAGTAGCCATAGTCTACAAATATACTTGCAATACATACCTGACATACTCTTGCACTAAGAGGTTGGGACTACTGGGGCTGAGGTAGGGTTCCACTCCATGTTCTGGACATATGGTGAACATATAGGTATATAATTATCCATATATCTATATAGATATATACACATATACATATCGACATACATAGATGGATTTGTATATGTGTGAGTGTATATATATATATATATATATATATATATATATATATATATATATATATATATATATATACACTCAGATATATACATATACAGAGCAATATATGTCTACACATATACAGATAGAGATACATATGCATATATATATTTATATATATATATATAGATATATATATATATATATATATATATATATATATATGGATATCAACATATATATCGACAATAGTACGTATATCAGACTAGATATGTATGCACATATAGTTATAGATATCTACATATATACCCACATAAATAGGCATATCTGTACTATTAGGATGTGCATACATATATAGCTATATATACATCTATCAATATATACATATATATGTATATAAATATATATATATATATATATATATATATATATATATACACACACACACATATATATATACATATATATATATATATATATATATATATATATATACATACATATATGTATCTATATATATGTATATGTATATATATATATAAATATAGATATATATATATATATATATATATATATGTGTGTGTGTATGTGTGTGTGTGTGTGTGTGTGTGTGTGTGTGTGTGTGTGTGTGTGTGTGTGTGTGTGTGTTTGTGTGTACATGCAGAGAGATGTAAATATGGCCATATATATGTTGCACTATACAGATGTGTATACAGACATATGTATGAGTATACATGTGTATGTATATGTAGACATATATAGACCTATTATATGTATGCAACCATATTCCTGCCATGTGTAAACCTCATGGTTGTGTAAACCCTTCCAGATGTAAGTCACCATATGTATCTGCTCTGTGTACATTATGATAAAACAGCATGTGTGATGCAACAGTCATATTAATAACAAGGACTACACAAATTAGGAAGTAAAGGCAATTGTTCAATACTACTCAATATGTGGATTGACAGCTATATTGATAAAACAACAGCTGCCTTCACAATAGTCATGGCGTTGTGGTTAAGTGTTATGACTTTAGTGTACAGGGTCCTGGGTTCAAGACTTGCAAGGCTGTTCATTTTGTTGCTGGGCAGAACAAGGGCTGTCAGCTATAGAGTGGTTAAGGCAGTTTTGAGCAGCTTTAAGTTGGTTTGTGTGGGTTTTTGCAAAGCTAAGCCATGCTAAGCTATGGGTAAACGTACAGGCACTTACACAGTGTAGACTTAGCTTACCAGTGCACAAATCAGCTCAGCTATTATATTGCAGCAATGTTGATACTTGCTAAGCATGGCTTAGCCTGGTGACCAGGTCACAGCTCCCAGTCTGATAACATAGCAGGGTAATGACATCTGTAATACGTGTATGTAATGCCATGTACAATACATGTGCCTATGTGCTGTCATTACAGTAGCAAGGGGTGTGAGTGTCATGTGTGGGACACAGATGTATATGAGACCTGTACAGCACTGTTATCCATGTGAATGTGTTACATACAGGGGTAGTAGCCCAGGGTATGTGCTGTCACACTTCCATGTAGTGTATCATGGCAGTACTACTGTTGACAGTGCTTACCCAAGCAAAAGAGAGACAACAGGCACCTGCAGGCATAGCTGGACACTGAGGCATCCCTGTTGTATCCCTGGTGTGTGAGCTGTGTCATAGTATTTAGCCCTTACTGGGCAATGATCTGTCATGTGGAATGTAACTGTAGACTACTGTCTGTACAGCACATGTTAGTGAAGGCTTCTGCCATGTAGTTATGGAATACATATTGTTGTCAAACGTCTATCTGTCAACACACTCATCCTACTGCATAGCTACTTGCCAAGCTGATGACTGTCAGTCCCTGTACAGATTTGCAGATGGTAGGTATCCAGCTGGGATATGTACAGGCAACCTAAGCTTGATTGACACTGACATGTCTGCCCAGCTGTGTAATAACTGGCACATATAGATGTCACCCTGTATGCACCACATGCCAAGGGTACCTCCACTACACTACCACAGTCACCAGAACATGCTTGGGTACAGGTCTCCATCACAGACACTAACCATGTGTTGTAATGCATGTTGCATACATGTCAACTTGATCACCTCAGTGGCCATATGCAGGAGGCACCTGGAGGATTGGCTGATGCATGTCATTCTCACCCTGAGGGTCACCACAGTAGTGTCTGTTGATAGATTGCATGCTGCCACCTGGGAGGTGGCAGGATACCACTGTACACACAACCCCTACACAACCCATCTCCCCTTGGACAATAGATGGGTACACAGCTATGACCACCTGCAGTGATGCACCCCTGTACTGATACATGTGTACATGTGCATGACTGAAAATAGCAGTGTCTGTGTGTTGGCACACCTGTACTTGTGAATTCCATGAGGGCCTTCACAACCAATGCAACACCTATTGCCATAGTCAGTTCGGGCTGCTGCTGTATGGGACATTACATGTACCCTGTTAAGCTCCTCCTCATACTGACTACATGAGCCTTGCAGTACCAGCACAGAGTGTTTTACAGATGGGTTGATAGGCATGGGATACCCATTGTGTTCTGGCATGTGAGTGTAGTTGTGCATGTCCGTATATCTGTAGGGTACAGCATTCTGAGGCCACATACTCATATTACAATACCCATTGCCACACAGTAGTACAGATAGTGTTGTTTCTGCCCATAGGTGAGGCATGATAATGCAACACCCTACTACATGTGTGGCATGTGCATTAGATGCATATCCCTGTAGTATAACTGTTGGGGTATACTATGGATTGCATTGCAGTCGCAGCCAATGTGTGATGGTGAGTATGGCAGAGTGTCATCATGAGTTTCAGGGAGTACAATATCCACTGGGGGATGTGGGTTCTGTGTACACTGTCATTACATCAAGGTACACCCGGTATATGTCCGATGTCCCACTTTATGGTTAGCACTGTCACCATCAACCATACAAGTAACTGATACCACAATCCAAGTCAGTTATGCATGTGCTGTGTGCAGCCTACTTGTAACACATTGGACACATGGTCAAGTTAACAGTGATAGGCCCTGGTATCCTGGATGTGTGTCTGCCTGTTATGTGTCTGTTAGTGTGTATATGAAGGTATGTCACACTATGTAATGTCCATATACACCAATTACACCCCCATTAGCATACTGTACATGTCTGGGGATGTTCTGCATGTAACATGTAATCTGGGACACACCTCACCCTAAACACTGTGTGGAGTGTGCAATGTAAGCCACACACACTTCATTATCACTACATAGTTAGGTAGGGGTCCAGTCCCAGTGTTGCCAAGTAACAGTGTGCGTGTATGTGGATGGGTCTACATCAGGTTGTGGGGTATACATGCCTCAGCGGGGCACCTGTCCATGTGGCACAGGCAAGCGTATTAGTAACCTGTGACATGTGTTCAACTGTACCCCAGTTATGTCACATCCATGGTGTCACCACAGTGCCATACCCCATTGCAGAATATGACTGCAGACCATCCTCATGCTGACACATGTACACCTACAATACAAATGGATAACATTATAGAGACCACAACCAACCAGTGTTACTAACAGCTATAATGCATCATTGCTGGATGGCTACACTACCTGCCATGTATGCATTACACATTACTCCATACAACATGTTACACTGCAGTACTATGGTACACTGTAGTACAGTCACCGTGTGCATCAGAACCATATTAACCTGTCCTTGCATTGATGGTATGGATGACAGGGATGTAGCACAGGTATCATCATATGCACAGGGTGTGATGTTGGTTTTCCAGAGGCAGAGGGTGGGCCATACATTTGACACCATGTGTGTGGGTGAGGGGTGTACTGTGGTGAGCTGGGCGTGGTGCTGTGGTGTTTGTAGGTATGGGGTTACCTTAGGTGTGTTTCTATAGTGTGTGGGTATGCATGCAGACAGTTCTGCCATGTGGCTGTCCTACACAGGTGTTTATGGACAGCTGCAGACCATACCTAGCAGGGTGTGCAGTTCACTGCCTCTGGCCACAGACATGTGGACTGTGCCTGCCAGTGGTTCCATGGGCACATCCAGGTACAGGCCTCGATGTGCTGCTCTCACCTGTTGATGACAAATGTTGGCTGGTATCAGGCCCTTCCTGGGACTGGCAAGGACCACGTTCAAGTGGTCTGCTGTGGTGTGGTGTGGAAAGCACCCCCCACACTGCTGAGGCTGGTACTGCCACTACAGGAGCCCCTTGGTGTCCTAGTAAGTCCATGTTGACTGCCAGCTGTTGGCGTTGCTGGCCTACATCCACGCGGCCATCGCCGCACTCCCACCACACATTCAAGCACTGACAGACCACGGTCAATGAGGATCATCATCTCACCAGACCGTCTATCCATGAACTCAGTTAATGCACGGATGGCACCAGCCAGTTCATGGGCGTTGTCACTTGCAGATATGAGAGCAGCCTTTGGCATCCTCAGGCCCTGTCTGGTGTAATGTTCCATACGTGCCTGCGCCGCCATGACAGCCTTAAACATGCACCTGCTGGTACCAGCTATGTTGCCTCTGCCAGGAGCATGATGACCAGCAGCCCTACCACAAGCACCCTGGGACATCCGTCTATGTGATGCCCTGCCAGACATCCGACTATGCCTGCTGTGACTGGACACATTAAGCATGGTTACCACACTTTCCTGTGCACTGCCACCAAACGCCCACTGTCCCTCCACTATGGCCACAGGTGATGGGGTATGTATAGGCACTGAAACTGTGTGTGGGGTTGGGGTGGCTAAAAGGGGGATGTCAAATGTTGGCTCAGTGTCAGCCCCTGACAACCCCACCTGTGCCTCAACAGTGCTATCATCATCATCGGTGTCTGTATGGACACCAACATCAGATTGCATGCAGGAGGGACTCTGACCCACCTCACCACCTCTGGGGTAAAACAATAAATGCACTTTAACACCTGTACAGCATTGCCTAACAATACACACACACACACACACACACACACACACACACACACACACACACACACACACACGCACACACACCTCCATAATACCTACCTGTCCATGGCTTTACAGACAGTCCCAGTCCATGTGGTACCTCATCCTGTATCATACTTGTTAACATACACACATTGATACAACTCATTAACATATCAGTCCTCTAAATGCCTACACAAGCATTCACAACACAAGACCTGTTACTACATTACCTTCCTGACCTGTGTGTAATAGTTTTACATGGCTTCACTGCTGTCATTCGGTATGCACCATCTGTATGTCCGGACATCATGAACACGGCCCCTATATGTGTGGGCTACTATGTTCTATCCATAATATCATGCACTGGTGTATCATGTGTATGTAATGCTCAGTACATGCCAGATATGCTGCTCATTCAGCCTATCATGTGACAACTGTAATATTTGGATACACTCCCTGGTGTTGACTAGTACTTCCCCAATGCATCTGTAGTGCTGCATACATGGGTTGTAGATTACCTCTTTGCTGAAGGCAATATTAAGGGTGTACCTGTTGTCTACCTTCCCTTTCGATGCCTGTTCCATGCTACAGACCACATTATACTATCAGCTGTCCTGTGGTTACACACATGACAAGTATTCCTGGTGTGTAATGTTGCAGTCCATGTACATGCACTGCATAATCCCAGAGGGAGGTACTGCTGTATGAACACCCCACAATCACACATGTGCATACATGACCCACCACACAAACACACTCACATGCACACAAGCATCCTACATGCATCAACCTCCCTCCACTTCACCTGAGTGACCCTACAGACAAACTAACTTCCCATCAAGATGCACACACACACATACAGGGGAGGTTGCACAATGATAGTGTACACAGTCCTCCTATTACCCCTCTGTCAACATGCATAACATATGGTACCCGACAGCATGCAGTGCAGCTATAGTCAATCCATGCTGGCAACAGTATACATGTGTGTGATGCATGTGCTGTGTCACTAGGTGAAGCCCCTATACTGGATACCACTGCGCCCATGAACATGGTATTTCTGTGCACCCATTCTGCACCCTGCCATGTACTGTGCACCACACCTCACAGGTGTACAGCCCAGTGCTGAATGTGTACCACTGTGGCGGGTATACTAATGAAAATAATGAAAACCAACTGAAAATCAGCTAGTCTCTGAACATCAATGAGTACACACACATGGTACAGAGCAGAATTATGGCAACAACAATACCCACAGAAGGGAAGTACCTGTCCTTAACGAATGGTTAGAGTCATTGTTCACTTTATTGGGCGGACAAATACAAGGTACTAATTCCACTGAACAGAAACTAAATGAATTTGACTCTAAGTTAATGAAATGTAGAAAATTGCAACTAGAAACCGCATATTTAAAAGAGTGCACAAAGCAAAATATAATACCGAAAGGCTTGCTCTTTTGGCGCTATCCCATGGGACTGGCTTATAACTCTCCCTTACATATTGAGTTGATGTAATTGTTCGACAGAAGCGGAAAAGAACTGTTGAACATTATGATAAAATGCAATCAAGCTGATATAGATATGCTCATGAATGAACTTAATGCATTAGATAGGGACATTAGAGAAGATAACATGTATGAGAATATTAAATATGAAATCTTACGTATATACAATATTACTGATCAACAGATATTTATTTATTTATTTATTTTATTTATTTTACATTTGTTAACCGGTTTAGTCTGGCTGAGCTTTTGGCTCATTTTCAGCAGAGACCCTGGGAGAAAAGCTCCTCTGGACTAGAAAACAATTTATTAAATTTTAGTAACATAGTAGTAATAATCAGCTATAGGATCTTACAAGCAGAGACCTGGAGAGAGAAAAAAGCTCCTTAGGTAATTCATTTTTATAGAGTATTAACAATTGGCAGACAAGTATGTGAGTTGTTACAAACAAGGTTTTGAACAATTAGCAGAAGAAAATGTGACTAGTTACAATATTATTTTAGCTGCTTAGAGCAAAATGAGTTAAGAGTTAGGCAGATGCTTATTTAAAGTGGGTAAGATCTAGTTGTATAGGTGTTTGGAAACAAAAAAAGAAAGTAGGAATGGCTAGTAGGAGATGTACGGGAGGTAGAGTATAGGAGACAGACTAGATAGGTAGGTTGTTTTGAGACTGTAAGAATTAAGAGTGGTTGGAGATAGAGGAAGGGAAGAGGTAGAAGAGGCACGGGAATAGTGTTAGAGATACATTAAGAGTGAGGTGGTGAAATAAGAGAAAGGATGGTGGTTTCAAGGTGGTTGGCTACAGTGGCAAGACCATTTTGTTTTTAGGTATTTCCTTGTGGCTAATTTGAAGCTTTTGCTATGCTGGAGGGATTTTATTTCCATGGGGAGTTGGTTCCAAGATATAGCTGGGTTATAGTTATAGAGAAGGCAGCCTATTTTGGTTTTGGGTTTGTAGATGTCTAATAATTCTTAGTTAGAGCTGCATAGTGTCATAGCAGGGGAATATTTGGATATGATAGTAGAAAGGCTGGGACAGAAGGAGGGTAGATAGAGGATAGAGTGGATGATTTGTAGTTGGTATAGTTGGAGCAGCTGAGGGAATTCTAGCCAGTCTAGTTGCTGTATTGCTAAGCAGTGGTGTGACTTGTAGGTTTGGTTAGCTGCAAATCTGGCGATCTTATTACCGGTAGTTTCAAGCTTGGAAATAAGTGTAGCATTTAGGTTTGTGAATATGTGGCAGCTGTACAGGAGTGTTAGGAGTAATAAAGCCTGGGAGAGAGTTATTCGGGCAGTATTAGTTAAAAAGGTGTCCAGGTTTCTGATGAGTTCTTTTTACCGAGTTGGTAATATGGAGATCAAACTTAAGCTGGTCATCTATTGTGACACCTAGCAATTTAGTACTAGAGTCAGCTGAGATGATAGTGTTTTTGCAGGATAAGAAGATGGCAAATGTACTTTTGAGTGTGGTGATGTTTTTAGGGAGGAAAAGTAGGAGCTTAGTTTTTTTTGGCTTAAGTATTAGTTTGTTATCACTAAGCCAAGTCTCATTGGTGTGGAAGGATGCCTGGGTAGTTGAGTGGAGGTCAGTTGGGTTGTCAACAATGGTTATAACAGTTGAGTCATCAGCATATTGCACAAAAGATGACTGGGGACAGCGGAGTAGAGCAAGTTGGTGAAAATATTAAAGAGTAGTGGTCCAAGTATGGACCCTTGTGGGACTCCCATTTGTACAGTGAGAGGGGAGGATAATGCAGAGAGCCATTTAACCGATTGCTGGTGGGTTGAGAAATAGCTGGTGAACCAGGAGATAGTAGGTGAAGAGAAATGTAAGTTAGTGAGTTTATCTAAGAGGAGTGGGTGAGAGACAGTGTCAAAGGCTTTAGAAAGGTCAAGTAATAGGCATGAGACAAGTTTATTGCTATCACGAGCTAGGGAGAATATGTTAATGAATAATATGAGTGCAGTAGTTGTACTATGCTTGGGACGAAAACCATGCTGTGTGGGTGCAAGAAGGTTTTCCTGGTGAAGGTAATGCATTACTTGCTTGTGAATGCGTTTCTCTTGGATATTTGAGAGTGGAGAGAGTATGGCAACTGGTCTGAAGTTGGATATGTCTGAGGAGTTGCCCCCTTTGTGAATGGGTAGAGTAAAGAAATTCTTCCACACAGTGGGGACATAGGATTCAGAAATGGATCGGTTGATTAAGATGGATACAGGATAGGCAAGAGGTTCAGAGGCAGTCTGCAGTAAGTAAGAGGGTAGCTTGTCAACAGATGGGGAGCAAGGTTTAAGTTTAGTGAGTAATGACTTTACATCGTTAGTTGATACTGTTGTTAGAGAGAAGGAGTTAGGAGGGTTTGGAAGAGGTATAGAATTTGTGGGGGTGCTAGTGTTGTTTCTGGGGGGGGGTAATTTATTATGGAGGTTATTGAGTTTATAAAATGATTGTTAAATTTGTTGGCTATGTCTTCAGGTGTTGCACTGGGACATGGGTTAGGAGAGGAAGGGTTTCCTGAATGAAGAGTCTGTTTAACAGAGCTCCAGAATTTCTTTGGGTCTGATTTAAGAGTAGAGGGAGGATTGGCATAGAAGTTTATTTTGTCATAATAAATGATTTTTTTTAATATTATTTCTGAGTTCTTTATATTTCTGAAGAAGAGAAGGGATCCTAGTTTTAGTCCACATTTTCCAAATTCTATCCCAGTCTTTCATGAGGGTTCTGGTAGATTTAGTGAGCCAAGGAGCAGTATTAGATTTGATTCTAATTGTGCAAAGAGGAGCAAGGGAGTTAAAAATGTTTAGGAATGTAGTGTTGAAGGAGTGGACAGCTTCATCTAAAGGAAGAGTGGTGAGGTAAGACCAGTTAATTTTGGAGAGATGGTAAATAAAGGAGTTAGGGCAGAAATGAGAAAGTGAGCGGGTGGTAATAAATTTATTAGGTTTGGTAAGGTGGGGAGTATGTCTGGTAACTGATATAGGGCAGTGGTTGCTAAGGGCATTTGGAAGGGTTTGAGAGTTCTGACAGTTTTGAGGGTGGGAGACCAATATCCAGTCAAGAAGAGAGCTAGGTAGGTGAGATTTATTAATGTAGGTTGGGGTTGTGATTAGCTGGTCAAACCCATGTAGGTTTATACAGGAAGTAGTATTGGGAGTTTGTATTGTAAGCCAATCAATATTAACATCTCCCAGTATAATTATTTCATTCTGGATGGTATGTGAGAGGTAAGATGGGATGTTCGCAAGTATGTTAATATTATCACCAGGGGGATATA
This sequence comes from Protopterus annectens, assembly GCF_019279795.1. Lineage (NCBI taxonomy): Eukaryota > Metazoa > Chordata > Ceratodontiformes > Protopteridae > Protopterus > Protopterus annectens. The sequence continues at coordinate 681,718,350 of NC_056739.1, read as the reverse complement.
GATTGCTGCAACAGTTATGGTGTTGAAACTGTTAAGTTTGAAGTTGGTCAGTAGGAGTTCATCTGGTGAGAAGGAGGGTAAGTCTAGTGTGGGACTGATATGAGAGAGACAATTGTTGTAGAGTATGGAGACTCCTTTTCCTTTTCTTTTAGGTCAATCTAATCTAAGGATATTATAGCCAGGAGGGATGATTTCACTATCCAGATGGTGTGGTTTTAACCATGTTTCAGTTAGAGTAACTATGTCAGGAGTATAGTTAGCTATCCAAGCATGGAGTTCTTAAACTTTATTTACAAGGCGCCTGACATTGATAGAGCAGAATTGTATTTGTTTTTGTGGGTTGGAGGGGTTGGCAGGTTTAGTTACAAGGGGGTTATTGTTCAGGGTAGTGTCTGTAGGGCCTGGATTAGGATGAATGTCACCAGACAGAAGTAGAGGTTTGTAATGGAGTTTTAATTTGAGTAAGTAGACTTTGTTTTTTTGTTTTAACGGGGAGGGGAGAGATATTTTTATTTTAGGAATGGGAGTGGTGGGGGAAGGATGGAGGGACACATTAGTAGATAGGGTTGTGGTGTAGTACTTGAGTTAAGAGTGATGTTTGAGGGATGGAAATAGGGAGTAGGTAATTGTGAGTGATAGGAGGTGAGGTGATAGAGTATAAGGAGTAGGGAAGGTAAAAATATAGTTTGATTTGTAAGAGACATGTCACTTCATGGGATGTAGAACAGAGGATGAGAGGAAGGGGTGGGAGTAAGGTATAGTAGTATTTGACAGTGGATAGTAGATAAGTGTGGGGAGGAGCAAAAGAGGGAAATAGTATGAGAACAGGAAGTGAAGGGATGGGGGATTAGGGAGGAAGTGAGGGGGTGTGGTCGTATCGATAGGTATAAAGGTAATGATATGGGGGATGGGTGGGAATGAGGTGGGAGGAGAACGAAGTGAGCGGAGAGAATGGAGTGGGGCTACAAAATAGAACTTAGCTAAAATAAAACTATCAGCTAGTCCAGGAACACTTACTAGAGAAGTTAAACCTGGAGGGCTTTCAGATGCAATTAGAGCAAATGTGGCATCCGGGGTTTTTAAAACCTTTGGTGTGTTGAACCTGAACAATTACTTGGGGGTGGGGGAAGGGAGGGAAACCTTCAATTGGAATTTAAAGTAGCAGGGGAGAATCCAAGGGACAAACCTAGCTAATTATCAAGGTCAGAAAAGGAAATAAGGTAAACATACAGGCACCCTTGTTCAAGGACTGGAAGTTTTTTCCAAGAAAAACTATGTGCAGAGATACACCACTGGTGGAAGTCATATGCTGCTTACTAGTCTGCAGTGGCAGATTTTATTCTCTTTTATATTTGTATTCCCCTTTGCTCATTGTTTGCTGCACACAATGTAGCTAAAGATAAAAGCAGCTGGAGACTTTGCACCTCTGTTTAGTGTTGAGTGAAGAACAAGTACTGAGTAGGAGGGACTGAAGACTAAGACTATTGAGAGGGGATAACTACCTTCACATATAACAATTTATCTACAGTGAAATGGATGAAAGGGGTGGGGGTGAGCTAAGAGGAAGAAGATTTGCAGCTATTACCCCTGGGATATGCACTCTAGCTGACTGTAACAGATTTTAACAAGGCATAACAGTAGTTACAAAAGCTGGCACCTACACTACACAAGCGGCAACAACAAGATTCCTGGAGTTAAACAAGGGGCTGTTGTCTGTTTTTGGATGATTACAGGTTAGAGTTTTCTTTGCTTTTAGTTGGAGTGAGAGGATTCCTCGCTCACACAACTTTGGGGGGGGGGGGGCCCAAAGCGATCAGGTCTTCAGTGGCTACTACACAAGCGGCAACAACAAGGTTCCTGGAGTTAAACCAGGGGCTGCAGTCTCTTTTTGGATGATTGCAGGTTAGAGTTTATATTCAAGCTAAAAGCTGGTAAAATACAGAAATTAAACAGAGATTTAGATAGATAGAGATAGATATTTAAAACAGTATGCAAATGGTATTGCATACCCCAAGTCCCCCTGGAGGCCAATGTAGTTACAGGCAAAATTACAACAAAGAAACCCCAATATTGAATATAATACATAGAAAGAAACTGTACAGCAATCTGATCTTCTATGTGACCAAGACTTTCCTAAACTTAGAAGATCAGAGAGAATAAGAAATAAAACTAACCCCCAGTATTTTTACAATCAGACAGCGGGGTTTCAAGGGGCCAAGCCAAAAAACAAGCAATGGAGAACTTAAACAATTGCTGTGTCTCCACAACTGATTTATGTGATACATATGACTTGCAACAATCTGCTAATTTGTCATGCGAATATGTTGACCATGTAGTACTGAATACTAAAGGAGATTTTAGAGTTTATAACTTTTCAGATATGTATGTTGATGAACATGTAGCAAACCTATTAGCTAAGGGAACTACCTTTGTTCCAACTAGGCTTTTTAATTTTACTGCCACTATGATTGATATTAAAATGTTTTTAAGTAAAATCAATTTTAGTTTATTATATCAGGATGGTATAATTAAAGAAGTATTTATAACCCCCCTTTTCATCCTAAATTAATCATGTATGAAAAGATTTGTGAACATGAATTAAAGTGTTTAGATACTTTACTTTATATATATATATATATATATATATATATATATATATATATATATATATATATATATATATATATATATCTGCTTACATATATATAAATTGCTGTCTATATATATATATATATATATATATATATATATATATATATATATATATATACATGCACACACACACACACACACACACACACACACACACACACACACACACACACACACACACACACACACACACACATACATCTACATGTTGAAATACATTCCCTGTACTGTTGAATGACTGGGCTGGATGATATGTTTGTGAAAACATCAGGGTTATGCATGTTTGACATGGCTTACGGGTAAATCACTTTATCTATGGTGTACAGAATCCTGGGTTTGAGCCTTGTAGAGGCTGTTTAATTTGCTGCTGGGCAGAACAATGGCCGTTGGATACAGAGTGATTAAAGCACATTTAAGCAGTTATAAGTGGGTTTGTATGGAGGTAAGCAATGCTAACTTCCAGTTACAGTTTCTTATACTCAGTTAGCTTTTCAATTGCTTATCCTGTAGAGGTATTGCTTACCCCCATGCAAACTGGCTTAAACCCACTTACTGCTGCTTAAAAGTGCTTACTCCCACTTACCCCTGCGCTAATTTCTTTAAAAGAATAGAAAAAAGGGTTGATAGGAAAGTGGTGAAAAAAGGGCACAAAGAGGGTAAGACTGTATGGAAGATAGCTAGGGATGTGCAGGACGGGTGTAGGGAATGTCCATAGCCGCCCATTTCTTCTACAGCAACAGCTGTGCATATACACTGAATTTGGAGGTAGACTTGGACACTCAAACCCTTGAGAGAGGGATGAGAACAACAATAATATGTTGTGATGCCAATTAGGCCAGATTACATGTGTTCAGTGGACATGTGTGCGAAATGGACAGCTATGTATGGGGCAAGATTTTTTTTGGAGAACAGATTGCCCTTTTTTTCAGGTGAGAGTGGGATGTTGAGGAGGGATAGTAGGTATATTTGGGGAGATAGGTTGGGTAGGTTAACAGACAAGACAAACAAGACACATACAGGTGTGGTATATGACACATGAGGGGGGTAGACACCTTGATGGGGAGGGGTGTTGGAAAATCAGAAGCCCATGAGCCCCCTAGTGGAAACAGTGGGACTAAGGTCCTCACCCATGGAAAGTCACCACTGCACCTTCACAGCCCCGAAGGTGGCTGTGGTGGGGGCTGAGTCACAGAGCCAGGCCGACCCTCTAGTTGCGATATGGCCCTCAAGCTGGTGTAGTAGATCTCCAACCTCCCTGAGGAGCTCCCTATGCACTACGACCCAGACCTGGTGACAGGTAACATGTTCATATCCCAGTCCGCTCCCAGGGGGGATGAGCCCCATCCCTTGAGGCTGTTCCACCCAAAAGTGGTGCAGGAGCAACGGACAAGGAGATCCTGGGTTGGGTCCCAGATGTGCTGGTGCCTGTTGCCATGGCCAGCTGAGGTGGGACAGGTGGATCCGTTGGGACAGGCCTTCCCAAATGTGCTATGGTGTTTAAATGTTATTATCATATGTGGGTTAGTAATAATCAACACATTCCAGGGTTTGGTATAACAGCATGCATAGATATTCCCATTAACCCAGACACCAGATATGGAACAGTTGCATAGCAAATGGAACACATGCATATATGGGACCACAGCATGCAGGTACAGTGATGGCACCATGCCACCAATGTTGGCATATTTCAATATAGCACATGCATGGAAACAGAAAACAGATTTAAATAATTATCAACCAATAGGACATAATCAGATTAGTGAAGTCATTACATACCAGTTGAGGTGGGTATGTAGTTTATTGATGTAGATATGGTGGGGGGGAGAGAAAGATGTCAATTAACAACTAGTATATTCCTGTAGTCCACATTACTTTCCTAGTCAGTGCTGTTATCTGTACCTTGCAAGTATTCTACACTACCCTATAGCCTTAGTTTGGACAGTGATATGGCTGTCATTATCTTTATACATGAACTGGTTTTACCTTCAGTATACACCTCATACCTGGTATACCTGTGGAGGAAATGTTTGTTAGCAATAACTGTTTCTGCACATAATCCCAGATTCCGGGTTGATGTTGTGCACATAGCTAGCTGTCCATCTCTTTCTGCACAGACTCTGGCCATGTCTTGTACACATGCAGGTAAACCAGGACATATCTAGACTATTTCCCTCTTCAACCTTTAGTGACTTACCACACTCTTATATAGGCTTTCCTACACAGTTATGTTATGTGGCACAGTGTGGGTGCCAATGATCAGTGATACCTTATTATTCAGAGCAACTGCAACACTCACAATTCCATACAATACCAGAGTAAACAGTACTAGTACAGTGTATCAAGGTTTTTATTTCTCAGCACAGTGTTCGGATTCGACATACCTCTGGGAGCAATGTTTGTTAGCACTACCTGAATGTTGCCACACAAAGTACCAGATTACACATTAGTATTATGCACATACATCTCACTCTGTTACTGTACACACTCTAGTCACAGCTTGACAACATGGGGGTGTAGATAGGACACACTTGGCTTATTACTCTTATAACAGTTTTGGGAGATGCTAGAGTGACAGGTTTGTTATCATAGATGTGTGACAATCAGTTGTATTCCCTGTTTGTTGCCTAAACATCTGGGATCATCCCACAGACTTCCCAGGGGGACAGGGGGACAGGCAGCAGATATGGGCCCATATACCGGACATTCTGGTCTTATCTGTACAGTCGTGGAGTATGATTCTATATGCAGCCTACTTCCACTCCATATTCCACATTACTATTATGCATTATGTATTTTCATTTTTTCTGTTTCCTAAATGTGTGTTTCATTGAACAGTGTTCTGTGTGCCTCTCTGCTATAAGAGGGGGTGGTGGTCTTATCATTTATCTGATATTTAACAGCCTAGAGGACATCCTCTGTACTTTAAGTGCTAGCCACAAAGTTTGAGAAATCATTTTATGCTCAACTTCTGAGAGCCTTGCTTGGCTACAATAATCTGCACTAGAAGCTGAAGTTAAGTGAAACTTGCAGTACTGTATTTTAGTCTTCTGTTAACTACAAACTTGCAGTTTTAAAAGTACTGTATTTTCATTTTTTCTGTTTCCTAATTGCATGTTTCATTGAGCAGTGTGTTGTGTGTCTCTCTGCAGTTAGTTCCCCACACACAGTCCCTGTTCTTGTGTTGGTATTAGTGTTGGTGGCTCTGGAATTGCCCGCCCCTCCTGTAAGTCTGTATTAGAACACTCCTAATGGGTCCATCTCATTTGCTCACTTAAAGGAGTACAACAGGTTTCTCTAATGTATTCCTCAACTTCACTGCCCTTTTCCTCCCTATTTACATTGTCCTCTGTAAAGCAACAACAATAAAGCATTTACAATTGTTATAATTCCCCTTACTTCTGTAACAGAAGCCTACCTTCTCATACTGTGATGGTTTCACTTACAAAATGATTTTCTCACGTTTGAATAAAGCTTGCTGGAGTCGCCCAGTTACTGACATCATCGAGGCCAGGCAGTGCAGGTACTTTTCTTTTTTTTAATCAGTTCCCTCCCCCAAAGTGACATCACCACAGCCGTCATCTGATTCTAACTAAAATAATAAGATCCACCCATTCTGTGATGTCATGGCTCCCTTGTCCTTCCCCCAGCATGAGTGCTGTTCATTTTATTCAGTAGTAGTGTAGTGACACCGATGTTTGGAAACACAGAAATTTGGTATGCATACTTGTACATTCTGCACGGCAAATGATGCTTAGGTGGTGTATCACTTGCATACTTCTCTACTGTATTTGCACCAGATACTGCTAGTGTGCAGTGCGGGAATAGAAAGATTAAAACATTACCTTGGTATCAGAGGTGGCAGTGCAACATATTCATAGTGGCTTAACATGAGAGTAGCTCTAAGCAAGCACCATGTGAAACCTGAACAAGCACCTAGAATTATTCAGTGCAGCTTCCACACCTTAAGTCTGAAAATGAATTCACATACTCACATGAACAGGAGTAGCTGCATATTGATAGCTAAAGGTGTATGGGCATGTCTGGTGGTTACTATACTGCAAAACTGGTATGTAATGGTGGAGATATTTGGAAGGCATGAG